>NC_091118.1:212940528-213200528 GCF_040183065.1 Periplaneta americana | reverse complement strand
GAATAAGAGCTGGCATGGCCTACTAAGTTTGATGCAGCACTTGTAAATTAAAACGTAATCCCCGGGCTTTCAGTACGTAGTTTCTATTAAAACAGTAAAGCATCTCAGTGCGAACATAAGTCCTGTTGGCGAACTTCCAACCACCAGTAAGAGTGGCGGCTAAACCCTCCGAGAGGGACATGAGAAAAGTTGAGCTCTTTTGGACACAAGCTGCTGTATACGTGACGATAAGCATATTTATATATATTCTGTATAAACCCTAGTATCAAACTTACATTGCTATAGGATATTGATGCTTCCAGGGGTGTAAAATCTCTGGTTCTTGGTCCTTTCGCTGCTCCTTTTTTTTTTTTTAGTAGGTTATTTTACGACGCTTTATCAACATCTTAGGTTATTTAGCGTCTGAATGAGATGAAGGTGATAATGCCGGTGAAATGAGTCCGTGGTCCAGCACTGTAAGTTACCCAGTATTTGTTTATATTGAATTGAGGGAAATCCCCGGAAAAAACCTCAACCAAGTACCTTACCCCGACCGGGAATCGAACCCGGGCCACCTAGTTTCGCGGCCAGACGCGCTAACCGTTCCTCCATAGGTATGGACTCGCTGCTCCTGAGTGGATTTCTGTTGACCACCAGCAAGTAAAGGATGTTACATCATCATCATCATCATCATCATCAACATCATCTTTATTATCACTCACTGAAAGAAAAAAAAAATATATTAATATTAATACTGTAATACTAATAATAAGCCACCGGCGTGGCTCAGTAGGTTAAGGCACTTACCTGCCAGTCTAAAGTTGCGTTCGGGCGCAGGTTCGATCCCCGCTTGGGCTGATTACCTTGTTTGGTTTTTTTCCCCGAGGTTTTCCCCAACCGTAAAGTAAATGTCAGGTAATCTATCCCGAATCCTCGGCCTCATCTCGCCAAATACCATCTCGCTATCACCAATATCATCGACGCTAAATAACCTAGTAGTTGATACAGCGTCGTTAAATAACGAACTTAAAAAGAAACTAGTAATATTGTAATACTGATTACCAGTCAAGAAACATCGTCATCTAACATTTTTTCAATATCAATATTTCATCATGTTTGAAAATTGGACTTTACATTCAGTAATATAATAGGTTGGCTTCATGTGTACAGACATTAATACCCATAAATTATGGTATTTGTTAAGCAATTGTGTTCACACCAATACCGGTACATAAATAAGGATTTTAACTTACTTTAATTCATCATGTTTTATTGACAATTTTAGAAGGTAATGGTTCTTATACATTACTTACTTACTTACTGGCTTTTAAGGAACCCGCAGGTTCATTGCCGCTCTCACATAAGCCCGCCATAGGTCCCTATCCTGAGCAAGATTAATCCAGTCTCTATCATCATATCCCACCTCCCTCAAATCCATTTTAATATTATCTTCCCATCTACGTCTCGGCCTCCCCAAAGGTCTTTTTCCCTCCGGCCTCCCAACTAACATTCTATATGCATTTCTGGATTCGCCCATATACGTGCTACATGTCCTGTCCATCTCAAATGTCTGGATTTAATGTTCCTAATTATGTCAGGTGAAGAATACAATGCATGCAGTTCTGTGTTGTGTAACTTTCTCCATTTTCCTGTAACTTCATCCCTCTTAGAACCAAATATTTTCCTAAGAACCTAATTCTTAAACATCCTTAATCTCTGTTCCTCTCTCAAAGTGAGAGTCCAAGTTTCACAACCATACAGAACAACCGGTAATGTAACTGTTTTATAAATTCTAATTTTCAGAGTTTTTGACAGTAGACTAGATGACAAAAGCTTCTCAACCGAATAATAACACGCATTTCCCATATTTATTCTGCGTTTAATTTCCTCCCGAGTGTCATTTATATTTGTTACTGTTGCTCCAAGATATTTGAATTTTTCCACCTCTTCGAAGGATAAATCTCCAATTTTTATATGTTATACTTTAACACAGTAAATTTTAACATGATTGAAAGACGTATTATATCCAGTCTTCATTGCATTTTTCACAATATATTACATTTGATATTTTAAAACATTGATATTATTATGTACCACCTGATGATATCCCAAGAGGGCGAAAACGTTCGTATTTGTAACGAATTCATGACAAATGTTATATACATATATTTAAAACAGTTATACTATGTAACTTCTTTTCTTTTTATTATTATTAAGTCATTAAGGTTGACTATTTCGTTTATATGACGTCATTCCATTTTCGACCAATGAAGTGTAATGAAATTTTGAATTCCAACCAATCACAGTCAGACTTTGCGATAATTTCTGCAGCTAGATTTATCGCTATCAATTTATCGCATGGTCGTTCTTTTGTTTAGTCGTTGTCGCCAACTGTTTCCCCGTAAATTGATGATCATGAATACATTAAGATGCAACTACACGGTTAAACTTTTCTTTCAATTTTAAAGCAATGAATGCAAGATTGATATTTGATATTAATTAATATATTTACGCAGTGAAGGCGACGTTCAAAACGGCGCACCATGTAGACACAAAATCTTTATGCATCTTAATTGAACGTACCTTTTAAAATTGATTCTTTCAATATTCTTCCCAGATTGCACGCATACGCGATTGGAATATTGAACTGTGTAGATGCAGCTTTAGTTCCGTTACACACTACAGCGAGAATGCGTTTGTCGAGCTATAAAAAATGCTTTCGTGTAGCACTGATTGTAACGGTCGAAACAAGGCACAGCTGACATTGGTCCTGCTTCCACAGGTAACGTAACACCTATAAAATTGTAGCCTATAACATTTGTATTGAAATTAAACAATTAATAGACGTTCAAATTTATGTAACATCATCGCATACCAAACTCAAAGACATTGCATAGTAATAATGTCTTTGATCAAACTGCCTTTCGTATGGCGTAATAAAATTCGTGTTTTAATTAGGCCTATCTATACAGAGATGGCTTCACTGTGTAGCAACATGTCTCGCTGTGAATACATAAGCATTGGTATATAGCTGTCCCCACTGTTACTGTTAAATTAAATTATGATTTCAGCAGATAATGAAAATGTATTTGTTATAATAATAAGAGAAAAATGCAGTAGATGTAATTAACATTGTTAAACCTGTATTTCGCTTTTCGCAATTGGCATTACTGAATAATAGCATCGAATTTCTTTATTGCAATAATCGATATTCATCTGCGAGTATTACAACTTCACAATGTCTGAATAGGTTAAGTATTCGTTAATATACAATTATTAACATTTTGTGATCGAATTTTAGGGAGATATTATTTAAATTTTTATTTTATTCACGAAATAGTCCTAATAAATGTCACTCGAGGTCTGGGATTTCCCAGATAAATCCAGATTTATCAGCAGATCTCAGACCTCTCGTGACATTACTACAGATAATTTTATAGAAACTTGATACAAGTATACCTGTTAATCGACTTATCTGAAAATCAAAATGAATTCTAAAGTATGAATGAATTAATGAATTAGTAAAATCACTACCAACATTATCACCATCATAATCATAGGCAAGCAATGTAAAAGCCTAATCCAAAAGTATTATAAATGAACATCTGAACACTGATATGAAATTTTCACCCAGGCGAACATTAGTGTACAAGTAGTTACGATATATTCTGTACGCGATCGTCGTACACAGCCTATTTATATTTCAGTGGGTCGGACCGTAATGTAAACCAAGCCACTAGTGGAGCGTGCACTGCAGGCAATGCTCACATATTGAAGTGAAGAGATGTGCCGCTCTTGATCCACGGCTGCTCAGTCTAACCTTGCCTGAGCAATGTGAAATATGACATAAACCACTATTCAATTTCCTGACACCAAAAGGGGTCCTGTTCGATCACAGCACGGTCCCCCACCAATTCAGTAAGTCATTTTTACAAATTGCGCGGCTTTTTACAGTGGAAATATGTTAAACGCGAATCGAGGAGCTGAACTCATAATTCTTCTGGGCGTCTGTCGTAAATATGCAGGCCTGTGACATCCACAGTACTGATTTAACAACACCTCACACGCCATTCAACAGCTACGAAATTATGTACCATTGGATGCAGGATTTATGAGAACAGAGAGTAACGTTTCCACTGATACTTCTGTGGGTTAAATGGCGGCTTTATTCTGTGAGTGTTGTACAAGTACGTTCCCTTAGGTCACTGATGTCAAAGCAAGCACATTTTTCTAACCTTGACGTCGTGCGCGGGCAGCGAGCGCTAAGTATGGAAAGAGGAAGGGTTGTGTATATGAATAACCAGCCTGTTGGATTAAGAAAACAGTGGTGCACAAACTTCAAACGCAACGTCAAATTTTATGTCGCTATTTTTATATGGCTTCTTTCTGATTAATATTATCTATATTGTCTGTAAAACAAAAGTACTATCATTGATTTCTTAATATTGCACTTGTGTTTTAAATCTTAATAACATAATAGAGAGTTAAGAAGGAATATTCACTTAAATTCCATAGTAGTATAATATTATACTGTATTAAGTGGATGAAACACATCATTCATAAAGAAAGTGATATTCCAAAGAAAGAGATTGAGTATGACATGATAACTTGGAATCTATATTGATGGCATCTTTAGCCTTACAAAAGTAATCAATAAACTAATCAAAACAATATCACAGTACAAAGCAAAGTTACCTAGGTACTGTATCTGTTTTAAGTGTAACTAATATTACATAACAAAACTCTTATCGCATTATGCTTTTAAGGTGATATTGGTGAGCAACTTCCTATCATCAGAATATTAAATTATTTTCTCGAAATCTCCTGAAGCTATAGAGCTGACATTTTTATAACGCATGGGCACGTATCTTTTGCTTATGATGTAACAGTAGTTGCTTTGTTAATTCATTTCCTTACAAACAATTTCCATGCGAATATTTTCAAAATGTTCAATACACTATCTTCAGTAATACGTATATACGGTATATTAGATTTACGAAAACATTCTGTAAGGCTACTAAATAAATAGGCCTATACCTGAAAATTTCACTTTTCTATACGAAAAGTTGAGAAAATATTTCTTTTGAATAAAAAAAATCAAACTTGTGAAAAATGAGCATTAAAATTAAAACTTACATTCTTATAATGCACTTATACTTCTCAGGCAAAGCTAAAAATTAACATGGATACAGTTTTAATAAGTTCTCTTCCCTTTATCTATTGAATCAGTGCTGGTCATCCCTGAATACAGCTCGACCAAGCGGCATATACTACCTCTTTCTTCTGTATCTTTCCTTTCCGCTGTAAAGCGCTCAGGCTCTCCTGGGCTCTAAAGCGCGCGCTTGCTCCTGTGGGCATCAATTAGCATGCCTGCCTTAGGTTATTAGAGGATAAGAGACATTCTGTTAATCTCTACAGGCCGCTACCAACTTCTTTTTATTTTCTTATTTTATAAGAAGTATCATAGAAAATATCTGATGCGAAAAAAATAAAAGTATATTATATAACGACGTACAAAAATGGAGCTTTATTACCGACCCGGGCGTGATCTAAGGCCCACGAGTTATTGAAGCTATTTTTATAGGAGTTTTATACAATACTTTATCTAAGTTGTTCGTTATTTGCCGAAAATGAGAAGAAAATAAATATATAAATTCAATCAGTCCTATTAAATCTGTTATATCAGTGAAGAATTTTATTCTTTATGATTCATGATGTCAGCTGTATTGTTGCTATGGTAATAATTTTTTTATAAAAGGCTTCATAACATGTTAAGTAAAATAACATAACGTGTTTTTTTACACTCGCTTTAAAATCTCTGGTCATATCGCGAGTTAATCTTTTGGTTGAAATCCGAAGACCTGTGTACTATTGTTGAGACTGATTCTATTGTTGTGAACTAGATGGCGTCTATAGATGTATTACTGATTTGTTATGAATATGATTTTGGTGCTGAATGAAGCCCATGATATTCAAGGATGTAGCGGCACGAATTTCCTGGCAGTTGCCTTACGGTTGAGGAGAAACCTGAAAAACCTCAACCAGGAAATTCAACCCAACCGAGAATCGAACCCAAGCCCTCTGCGTAAGAGACTAGCATACTGACCCCTACACAACAGAGGTGGTCGTTTTCCATTTTATTTAACTGTAAACTCAAACTTTTGCAGTATAAAAGTGTTAAATAACGACATACTTTTTCAACGTTAGTAAATAAAAATAATAATATTATATTTTCGCTGATATTCATATTTTGAGCGACTAAAGGCCGGTTGCATAGAACTTTTGAACCGAGACTAAGAGTGAAAAATGGCCGCCAATCAAGTTGAACTCAGTTTTCTCTTTATAAACCCTAATTTAAGTTCATGTTATCTTAATTTAAGTTTATATTTAATTCTCGAATTTTCTCCGATTAATCTCCTTGAACCTGGATCAGAAGTATTCATATTTAATATTAATTTAAAAGGTTCTGAAGTATAAAGCAAGCATTTTCGTGTACCCTAACTGTATACAACTTTATTGAGGCGAATTACGTTTATTTTTAATTATTGTTATTTAAATAACATTGTTTAAGGTCGTTAAAATATCCCTCAGTGAAACGTACACCAGAGTCCATATAGGTCAGTTTCTATCAGATGTGTTTCCAATTCACTGTGGGCTAAAGCAAGGAGATGCACTATCATCTTTACTTTTTAACTTTGCTCTAGAGTATGCCATTAGGAAAGTTCAAGATAACAGAGAGGGTTTGGAATTGAACGGGTTACATCAGCTGCTTGTCTATGCGGATGACGTGAATATGTTAGGAGAAAATCCACAAACGATTAGGGAAAACACGGGAATTTTACTGGAAGCAAGTAAAGAGATAGGTTTGGAAGTAAATCCCGAAAAGACAAAGTATATGATTATGTCTCGTGACGGGAATATTGAACGAAATGGAAATATAAAAATTGGAAATTTATCTTTCGAAGAGATGGAGTAATTCAAAATCTTGGAGCAACAGTAACAAATATAAATGACACTCGGGAGGAAATTAAACACAGAATAAATATGGGAAATATCTGTTATTCGGTTGAGAAGCTTTTATCATCCAGTCTGCTGTCAAAAAATCTGAAAGTTAGAATTTATAAAACAGTTATATTACCGGTTGTTCTTTATGGTTGTGAAACTTGGACTCTCGCTTTGAGAGAGAAACAGATATTAAGGATGCTTGAGAATAAGGTTCTTAGGAAAATATTTTGGGCTAAGAGGGATGAAGTTACAGGAGAATGGAGAAAGTTACACAACGCAGAACTGCACGCATTGTATTCTTCACCTGACATAATTAGGAACATTAAATCCAGACGTTTGAGATGGGCAAGGCATGTAGCACGTATGGGCGAATCCAGAAATGCATATAGAGTGTTAGTTGGGAGAACTGAGGAAAAAATACCTTTGGGGAGGCCGAGACGTAGATGGGAAGATAATATTAAAATGGATTTGAGGGAAGTGGAATATGATGATAGAGACTGGATTAATCTTGCTCAGGACAGGGACCAATGGCGGGCTTGTGTGAGGGCGGCAATGAACCTCCGGGTTCCTTAAAAGCCAGTAAGTAAGCAAGTTGTTTAAGATTGTGGAGTTTAGCAGGAGTGAGGTTATGGATATCAGTAATGAGGAATGTTAGCCTACACCCGAAATACAGACGTCTATTGTTTATCATTTAAAAATAAGCATTCATGAAATTGTTGTTAATGTAATGAATTTCGAGTTTAAGAAATAAAAATTAATATATAAGTAATAAGAAAACGTGTACCTTACGAAATAATTAATACATAGTATATGCTGTATGTATATTTGTAAAAGAGAAAATGAGAGATCTCTCATTTCCATATGGTTATGAAATAACACTAAGAAAATGAGACATCATTCCCGTGTGTGGTATGGGAGTATATAAAAGTTTCAATTATAATTATACTGTACCTAGCGTTGAATTGAGTAACAATTTCTTTCCACGTATTTTCTTTAGATTTGAAAGTAACTGAATCGGTCTTTGTTTTTCCATAATGGTTATATATTTTAACAGAAGTAGACTATATCTAATAGTTCGCCCTTTTTACGATAAATTTGCAGGTCATTCTTTCTTAGTTACATTTCCATCCATACTTTGCTCGTCCCTTGCAATCACTACACTGTCACGGGCTCCTGGATCGCTTTGTTCCGCATTATCAAACGAGAAAACGATTTTCGTAATTCACTTGTTTTCCTGTGTTGCAACGTCCACTTTTAAGAACTCAGATCAGGTTTGAAGTGTTTCCACGTTAAGAAAAAAGTATTGGTTTCATGGGCCTTGTCTTTTACATTGTAGAAGCTGTGTGGAAGGTTGGCGTTTCTATGGCAACTGCTAATTTGATTGAATAGTCCCATATGCTTAATGTTTTTTTCTTAATGTAAAATTCTCTAAAACAGAGGGCAGTATTATACAACGGGATCAAGTCGTAATCTGAATTCATTTTCTAACTTGGTTCTAAATTAATCTCCAATCATCTGTCTTTATACAACTGTCTCTAAGAGTCGTATTCAGCAATGTCACTTCAACTTCACTTTGACTCACATTCGACTTCAGTATATAAAACGTAGAATTTATAATTATTCAGAGTCACAACTCAACTTACACTTCAGTCGTAACTTAGCCAAACGCTATAAAGATTCAAGACAACGTCATACCTCACTTAGTGCCAGTTATATTATACAATTAACCTCAGATTGAGATATTAAATCAATTTTAGTTACATTTAACTACCGATTTTTGTTTGTACAAATACTAACTTTAGATTGGTTTGTCTTAATTTTGAGTTAAACATAACTGACGAATCGTATCAAGTTAATCATATTAACTTAGTTTACAGAAAGTATTTTCTAAAGAGAAGATGAGAAAAGTTTCTCTCTATAAGTAAAGTGATGAATGAAGTTGACTTTATTGTCCTTATTTAGACAGACCTGCTTAATTTTAAGTTTCGATTTTGGTAAAGTGAAGTTGTATCATTGTAGAAGGGTTCCTGAAATTTACGAACCAGAACGCCATTCAAGTCCACGTGAGTGTTTTTCGACCCCTGCTCTTATCTTTAATGCAATGAAGTTGAAAATTTATTATTATTATTATTATTATTATTATTATTATTATTATTATTATTATTATTTCGTGACGAGAATATTGTACGAAATGGAAATATAAAAACTGAAAATTTATCTTTTGAAGAGGTGGAAAAATTCAATACTTGGGAGCAAAAGTAACAAATATAAATGATACTCGGGAGGAAATTAAACACAGAATAAATATGGGAAATGCCTATTATTATTCGGTTGAGAAGCTTTTATCATCCAGTCTGTTGTAAAAAAAATCTGAAAGTTAGAATTTATAAAGCGTTATATTACCGGTTGTCCTGTATGGTTATGAAACTTGGATTCTCACTTTGAGAGAGGAACATAGGTTAAGGGTGTTTGAGAATAAGGTGCTTAGGAAAATATTTGGGGCTAAGAGGGATGAAGTTACAGGAGAATGGAGAAAGTTACACAACACAGAACTGCACGCATTGTATCCTTCACCTGACAAAATTAGGAACATTAAATCCAGGCGTTTGAGATGGGCAGGGCATGTAGCACGTATGGGCGAATCCAGAAATGCATATAGAGTGTTAGTTGGGAGGCCGGATGGAAAAAGACCTTTAGGGAGGCCGAGACGTAGATGGGAAGATAATATTAAAATGGATTTGAGGGAGGTGGGATATGATGATAGAGAATGGATTAATCTTGCTCAGGATAGGGACGAATGGCGAGCTTATGTGAGTGCGGCAATGAACCTCCGGGTTCCTTAAAAGCCAGTAAGTAAGTGAGTAAGTAAGTATTATTATTATTATTGAAAGTAGTAGTAATGGTAGTAGTGCAGTAACAGCAGCATTAGCAGTGTTTTCTGGTTGTTGGGTAGCGAATTAGCAGAAGAAAGTAAGCGTGCCCTGTTACTTCATTGCCTCAGTAATGCAGCCAGTTATTCGCATACACGTAACTGGCCCAGAGATAAGGCTTGATATATTCGTAGCCTGGCTTGGAGAGGCAGCAACAGGCAGAATTCATTGCTGTGCATGTAGCAGGAGACAAAGCCTGGTGCATCGGAATGGTCATGCCGTGTGTTACTCTATTGTGTTCGTTATAATAGCCTTACAATAATAATCAACAAACTTATCGAAGGCAAATACAATCTTACAACTCCTCTCTCATTCCATCCATCTTTCTCTCCATCATTTTCTCATTCTCTCCATTATCCATCCGTTCGTTTCTACGTCGCTTAATATATCTCTCCATCCACCTCTTCGTCAATCTTCCCTTCCTTCTCCCTTCTATCCCTTCATTCATTTTTAAGTATTCTTACTAATTTTATTTCGTGAAAAACTATTTCTGTTTATCTAGTATCAAGACTAGCATCAAAAAGGAATATTTTCTGTATCAATGAAATCACCGCAATTAATACAGAGTTACCATTGGATACAGGTAGGTTTTAAGGGGAATTGTCAGGAAGTTTATTAAAAAGATCGATGTTTTTAATTCTGGCATTATTAGATAGTTTTAGGCCTATTGAACAACCTTCCAAAGCTTTAGGTCCAAAATCCACCTAGAAGTGTTCTTTAAAATTTAAATAACTTACCAACAGATACAGGAAAGGCTTTGTACATGCATACATACATACATACATACATACATACAGTAGTACTCACTCACTTACTTACTTACTTACTAGCTTTTAAGGAACCCGGAGGTTCATTGCCGCCCTCACATTGGTCCCTATCCTGAGCAAGATTAATCCAGTCTCTATCATCATATCCCACCTCCCTCAAATCCATTTTAATATTATCTTCCCATCTACGTCTCGGCCTCCCTAAAGGTCTTTTTCCCCCCTGCCTCCCAACTAATACTCTATATGCATTTCTGGATTCGCCCATACGTGCTACATGTCCTGCCCATCTCAACCCTGTTAATAGTTCCCAGTAGAACGGCAGTCCTCGCGCGGAAGAATAATTCAATGGACTTGGAATGTTTGTCAATTCAGGTCTTTATGCCTTGGTGGTCTTCCAAATCACTGCCACGCAAAGTTAATGTCTCGTCCTTTCAGCTTCTTTCGCGGACCGTAGTGAAAACGCCAACCTCAGTAATAACAATATACCAACAAACGCAGGTATATTAGCTCTCACTCACTGAACCACGAAATGCACAAATCGAGCCGTTTTGATGACGCGCATGCGTGTAAAGGACACACTGTATCCTCTTAGGGCTCACAGAGATCCGCAATAGCGCTCATTACTGGAATCGGCCGACCGAAAGGAAAGTCCGTGAAGTTTTCGAGTTGACAGAATTGGTTACAAGCGGAAGCCGCATTTTACATCTTCTGAATTTAATGAGGGTGGCGGGATTACATCCGGCGGCACGGATGTTAATTACTGACAAACCAGCCCAATCACTGTCTTTGACGCCGAATGTCCGGGTATGTACTGCGATGTTTCCAGCTCAAACACGCATCGAGGCAATGTTGCCGTTTTCCATCACTTACCGCCGTGGAGGAAGAATTCGACGTGTCTTCAAAGCCATTGCTGATTAATGTTAAGTGTTTGAATGATTTTCGTGCAACATTTTTAATACAATTTATTTCTTTTAATAAGTTATTTTATTCACTGTAAGCCAGAAGGTCGCGGGTTCGATTCCCGATGGCATCATGATATTTTTTTTCCATTGATCCAATCCTTCCGGCAGTATTATGGTCCTGGGATACACTTAGCCTCTAACAGAAACCAAGAGTATTTCTTTAGGGTTGTGCTTCCCAAACTTTTTGAAGGCGAGATCCAGTTTTGTTTACAAAATAATGGCAAAAAATATATATTATTTTGCACGTACTGAGACCTGAAGAATCCAAAAATGGGGAACAAAGTACATGGTGTTAAAAACAGACTCATTGCCACACTCTTTCTAAAGAAAACCGTAGTATTTGGAAACTTTTTTTATTGGGTTATTTTACGACGCTGTATCAACATCTAGGTTATTTAGCGTCTGAATGATATGAAGGTGATAATGCCGGTGAAATGAGTCCGGGGTCCAACATCGAAAATTACTCGTATTGGGTTGAGGGAAAACCCCGGAAAAAACCTCAACCAGGTAATTTGGCCCGACCGGGATTCGAACCCGGGCCACCTGGTTTCGCAGCCAGACGTGCTGACCGTTACTCCACAGGTGTGGACTTTGCAAACATGTTGATGCCGTACAACTTTTGTATAAATACTGTAGTTTCTTCATAAAGTTAGAAATAAGGAAGTTACAAGCATTGTTCCATAATTTTTACTCACCCTGTATAATATTTTAGTTAAAATATAATCCAATTCATATAAATACCCATCGTACAAGAAAATAATATGCAATGCATGTGTGTATTAAAGAAACTCGGAAATTGAAAAGATTGAACTTCGACTCGTTTTTACAAACTTTTCCTGGTTTTCTTAAATCTCATTTATCACACTTGCATCTCAATATACTATTTTCTCTCAAAAATATTATGGATATAACATTAACATGCATATCACAGTAGTGAAGTAGTTTGTGACAACGTTTTCAACACAGTCTACTATATACAGTCGCGAAGCTTGAGGTGTTTTTTTGCAAATCTCGTGATAAAGAGCTCCAAGCGGTTAGCAACTAGAAACAATAGACTGTCCATGGTCGACTTTGGGCTGTGTCGTATTTCTATCGAGTGCTAGCTCGTTGCGTATTTCACATTGATGCTTGTGAAATGTTCGTATTGGTTATAATGAAAATGTTAATGGTTAAAATATAATAATTGGAATAATAATATGGGACAAGGAGGAGACGTTTGTAGTGCTATAAATTGTAGCAACAGTAAGAGAAAGAGGCCAGAGTTATCCTTTTTCCGATTTCCGAAAGATTCAGAAAGGTTCCTGGGTTTCCACAAGAATGCTATGCAGAAACAAAACTGTTAATTTGAAGTTCTTTGTGACTGTTAGAATAAATTATATCCTTAAATTTCACAATGAAATGTTTCAGTCTAACCGAAAGGACATTAGATACCGGTCAAAGTTCTGTCACTTAGGCTGCTAAATTTCCAGAGAAATAAAGGTTAGGTCTACTTTTTTTTTCAGAGGATATATTTTTAATTGTAGCTATTAATTTTGTTATTATTTTTATGTCTTATTTTACTAAAGACGTAGAAAAATTAAGTTTGTTTTAATGAAATTTATTGATCACGTTTTATTTTCAATTCTGGTGGGATTATTATTGCTTAGGCCTACTTTTTTCTTCAAATGATATGTTTTTAATTATAGCTGTTAATTTTGTTGTTATTTTTATTTGTTACTTTACTAGAGACGTAGAAAAAGTCTGTTACAATAAAATTTATTGATCACGTTTTATTTCCAATTCTGGTGTGATTATTATTGCTTAACCTCATCCCACTTTGTTAACTACGTAAGCCTACAAGTACCGGTACACGTAAGTTACTCCATTAATTCATATTTCCATTATTATTGTTGTAAAGGGAAATGCAAATTAATATTTATTGGTTTCATAGTTAATTATCGCTATAATCTTGAATGAGTGAAGCGATTATAGTAAATTTCAGTTCGTTTTGCACAAACAAAAATAATATTAACCTATTTCTTGCAGGTATCTTCGAGTTTATGGTGGAATTTAATATACTTCATTAAAATAATAAATTAACTTTATGCATTTAATATTTCAATAATGGAAGGAAGGTGTTAATTTTTCCAAAAGAACACGACAACGAAAGTGTAACATATTTTGTCGTCTGCTAGGAGAGAGATCTGCGATGATGAGGCGATAGTAGCGATCCTAGTGGTGGGCAACTACCCATGTTTGCATTTTTACTACATATTGAGCTTCGCGACTGTATATAGTAGACTGTGGTTTTCAATAGATGTTCTCAAAATTTGCGTGATTTGGAAATTTTACTTGTCAGTTTAGTCTATCTCAGTACGATAATGAATAATGGTTTCAATATAGTCAATGAAGGGAGTCTAACCCTGTAAGTTTTACGAAGTTATACTAGTGCAACGTAACATTTGCATCTTCATTTCACTTAGCTATTGTCATTAATGCAAAATTAGACGCAAATCACAATCCGCACTTGCAGAGTTTGCCATTGGCCCGTGGCAGGCTAAGTTCGCACAGCAGGAACTGCCAGAAGTCATTCTGTCTCCCAGATTGCAATCTGCATGTTATGGGCTGCATGACGGCTTGTCTTGTTGACCAACGAGATGGCTGGGGTTATGTATGTTTGCGGGTCATATATACTACATCCGATCTAATGGAAATCGCGGCTGCTTACTACTTGTGTTTGAGTTATAGCGGCAATATCCCGCGGGAGCACTTGGGAGCGCATCCACAATCACTACCTCTGCAATTCCATTTCTTGGCTCAACTACCTCAACCTCTTTCGCGGTTGAGATGCGCCTATTACTACCGCATTCGATCCCCAGCAAGACGCCTCCTCTTCCAGGATCCGGATCCATTACATGGTATTGGTTCACCTAACCACACAACAGGCAGAGTTGGAATTAACTGCTTCCCACTTTCTCCTCTTTCTCATCTCCTACCCCCTCATATTTTCCCCTCACTCTCACTTTGCATTCCACATTCTCTGCCCTTCAAACTTCTCCCTCTTTCAAACACTTTCTGCGCCCTTCAAACTCTTCTTAAATTCCTTTTTCGCCCTTCAAACCCCTTCTATGCCCTTAAAACCCTTCTCTCCTCTCCACCCCCTTCTCTTCTCTTCAAACTCCTTTTCTGCCCTTAAAAAACCCCTTCTCCATTTTTTCAAACCCCTTCTCCGTCCTTCAAACTTCTTCTCTGCTCATCAAATCCCTTTTTCGCCCTTCAAACTCCTTCACCCTTCAAATTACTCCTTTGCCCTTCAAACCCCTTCTCCGTCCTTTAAAACTCTTCTCTTCCCTTCAAACCCCTTCTCTTCCCTTCAAACTCCTTTTTCACCCTTCAAACTCCTTTTTCACCCTTCAAACACCTTCTCGTCCTTCAAACTCCTTCTATGCCCTTAAAACTGTTCTCTTCCCTACCAATTCCTTCTCCGCCCTTAAAACTCCTCCGTCCTTCAAATCCATTTTCCACTCTTCAAATCCCTTCTCCACTCTTCAAATCCATTTTACACTCTTCAAATCCCTTCTCCACACTTCAAATCCCTTCTCCACACTTCCAATCCCTTTTCCACCCTTCAAATTCCTTCTCCACTCTTCAAATCTCTTCTCCACTCTTCAAATCCACTTTCCACTCTTCAAATCCCTTCTCCACTCTTCAAATCCACTTTCCACTCTTCAAATCCCTTCTCCACTTTTCAAATCCATTTTCCACTCTTCAAATCCCTTCTCCACTCTTCAAATCCCTTTTCCACTCTTCAAATCCCTTCTCCACCCTTCAAATCCCTTCTCCACCTTTCAAATCCCTTTTCCACCCTTCAAATGTCTTCCCCACCTTTCAAGCCCCTCGTATATCCTTCAACCACTCGTCTACCAATCAAAACCCTCCCTTGTCTTTCGAAATACTTTTCTGTCCTTCAAATCCCTCCTCTGACCTTTAAACTCTTCTTCTGCCCTTACAACCCCTTCCTTGCCCTCCAGATCTCTTTCCTGCCCTCCAGACCCCTTTTCTGTCCTCCAGAACTCTTCTCTTCCCTTCAAATCCCTTCTCTGCCCTTCAAATCTCTTCCCTGAAAACCTCTTCACTTTTTCTTTTCATATGCCTCTCGTCTGTCCTTGCTCTCTTTGCTGCCTTTCTCTCTTCTCTATCTCCATTTTGTTCCCCTTCTTCTCTCTACCCCTCTCTTTATCCTCCTAATAAATTTAATCCGCTACACGGTTCGGGTTTTCTCTCCTCCTGAACTAGCGCCGTAAATGCTCTATTAGTGATGTATATTTATTACTATTATTTCCATAAGCGGCGGAATTGAGCTGAATGCATTACCAATTTACCGTACGCTCCATTCATTTACAGCACCCCAGCCTTCAGACTTGTCATTGTAACTTATTTCTTTCATAGCACATGAAATAAAGTTTAATTTATTTTTCTCTCGTTACTCCAACATTCATTTCGCAGAACGCTGTGGGATACAAATCTTACCGCAGCTGTAGTGGTGTGTAGGTGTAGTTGGTAGTCATCCAGCCGGCAGATACATGTCTTGCAAATTAGGGGCGTGCTTCGGCCCAACAGGAGATATATCTACTTGCAGTATAATGTGAGTCCGCGGTCCGCATTGCAAATTGCATGCAATAGCGAAGCCGTGTTGCTCTTAAACTTATCTTAGAAGCTAAGAATAAATCACCATCAAATTACCACTGCAAGGTTACAACTTCTCAGGGGCGGCCCTTAACGTTGTAGCGAGGTTTTGCTACACCCAAAAATTTTCAAAGCTGCAAAGCCAGGGATGGGCATCGGGAGCGGAACTAGACTCTAAACGGGGACGCCAGCGAATAGGGATTATAAAGAATGGACACTGAGCGAATTTTCCTGTGTTTTGTTTCTCTGTGCGCCAGCGTTTAGTTCCATTTTCTAGCGCTAGAGGTTAGTATAATCGAGCATACGCTAAGATAATAATTGAGTATAGAGTTGAGACACAGGATCCAAACATCGCCTACATTATTGCATAATCCAGTAACGCTTTGCTTCAAATAAATTCAAGTTAACAGCTTTTCCTTATTTCTCAGTGACAAACTACTAGTAATAATATTATTTTATATTTCAGATATAATAAATCTTAATATATAAAATTGAATGTGGGTATGTATGTATGTATGATGTGTGTGTATGTTCTCTATACAAATCTACAAGCTTTGACCGATATGTGCCAAAGTTTGCACATTTAACCTTCATAACCAGGAGAAGAACATAGGCTACATTAAAATTGTGCAAATGGTAGTTAATTTAATTAAATATATAAAAAATAAAAATAAATAGATCAAATATTCATGTATTATATTAAAATGCAAAATCTTCTACAGTCAATTGTTCTTTATTATTGTCTGTTGTATTCAACATAGACTTTCACGAGGCCTTGGAAATTTTAACACGAAATTAAATTACATTGTTGTTACACATCATGAAGGCTAAAACTAGATAATTCATGCAATAAGTATCTTTACGCAGTCCAGGGCCGTATTATGAATTAATCAATGCAGTTTTGTAGATAGTGAGCAAACTGTTTTATCCAATTGAATTCTGGAATTCTTTCAAACTACAAGGATTGCTACCACATAATTTACTTAATATTGAATAACCATAGCAGACCTACTATTGCGAAATATTGACTCACAAAAATTATGCACTAACAAGAATTTGTGTCAAAAACTCATGCGAAACGTAATATGAGTGGCAATATTAACTGGAAAAACGAAAGAAGATTATGTTTTATCCCAGGTATTGCTATTATAGCCATTCGATTTTAAGCAATTATTATAAGTTATAGTAATATTTGTGATAATATTACAATATTATAATATTGCAATAATAAAATAGAGCCTATTTTACTGTTACTGTTAACCCGTCTCTTATTAATAAGTTATGGTCACTAATGACTTGGCCGTTTATAGAAAAATATGATTTTCTGTTGTGGTAGTGTTCTACATTGCTTTCTCCAGGAGAGTGAATTCTGATGAGTATAGTCTCCGTTACTGCAAAACACCCTGAAATCCATGTATTTGATAGAATCCATCCGTTACAGATTGTAGTTTGGCCTTGAAGGAAATTAAATATATTGTGGGCAGAAAGGTTTAATAATGCATAATGCCGTGGTACGATAAATATTATCATCAGTCACAATGTTAAATATCTTAAATATCCATGTAGCATAAGGTCTTAATGTTGTTAAAACTCTATTCATACGTGAGATGGAATTATTTCGATTAGTCAGTTTCTTTGGATATTAGTGGCACTTTCTTTAATATTCGTCACTAAGGAGGAGAAAACATAAGTAAATATGGTTCGTTTTGGTTTTATATAGTTCCCTTGCCGAGGTCTCCGATAAGTCTAACAAACAGTTTATTTAGAAATAGACCAAAATTTAAAACCCGGGTAATTTAAGTTAGTTATATTATAAAATAATATAATACATTATAAAATTACGTATGAAATTCGTTTAATATTTGTATATAATATAGGTATATGGTTTTACTTCTCATAAGAGTTTTGTTTTTACATTTTCAGTGCTATCAAATCATTAGACTACATATTTTAATTGTTGTTGGGGTCAACGTCTCAACTCTCATTATAAAGGAACTCTAGAGTCTAGACATTACAGTTAATGACGGATTTATTATTTTAAGGATCCAATTTATTTTATCTGAGTACATAATGTACCTAGATGTATTAATTGTATGTGTTATATTTCCGCTGTGTCGACTGCTAGCTGGTGTGATGTCAGCGCCAACTCTAGGGAGAAAGCAGAATCTCACGCTCTAGCTGGCTTGAAGGTCATTGAAATCAGTCCGGCTACATCAAAGGTACCGACGCCAAGTGTCCATTCTTTGTAATCCCTATTCGCTGGGAAGGCTTAATATTCATCCGTCACTGAATCAACGCTGCGCGATGTTCGGCGGGGAATACAGGCATGAAGAGAAATCATAAGGCTCCCCGTGAGAGAGTAGAATCCGCTCTTGCTGCCCAGCCCTGCCATCAGCTGTTTAAAATAACAGTTGAAGTAAGGCCTAATTCAGTTCTATCTATTGGATCATAGGAAGATGACTAGTTTGTTTCGGAGAATCGCGCAAACCTTTTGCAGGAGCCTCATCGTTGACTGCCCGAAGTAAACGAACGTGCTACTTATGGGGACAGTGTGGGCGAAGTGGTGAGAGGGAGTTTATGTAGCACAGACGAAATTCTAAGTTCTCAGCATATAAGATATGGAGTAGTACCGGTACTATCAGCCAGGTTAGGGGCTAAGGTAGTGACGAAGAGTGAGTGGCAGAAAAGTTGAAATAAATACAACTATGAAATCTACATCAACATAGGGAACTATTAATAATGGAATTCCTCAAGGATCAATATTAGGTCCCCTACTTTTTCTAGTGTTTATAAATGATCTTGCCCCCCTTATAAAAGATGTAGGTCATCCCATATTATTTGTAGATGACACAAGTATAGTAATTACAGCCAATAACTCCAACACATTCCAATCTTCAACAGAGGAAATTCTCTTCAAAATATGTGACTGGTTCTCAGTCAATAAATTATTATTAAATTGTAACAAAACTAACATAATTCAATTTAAATCCTGTCCAAATTCAACGTCCCAAATTTCTAGCGCAATAATTAACAATAGATCCCTATTAGAAACAACAACCAAATTTCTTGGCTTAAAAATCGATAATGTGTTAAATTGGAAAAATCATATTAAAGAAATTACCCCCAAACTAAATTCAGCTTGTTTTGCTATTAGATCTATGCAAAACATAGTAAATATCAATACCTTAAAAACAATATACTTTGCATACTTCCACTCGGTAATGAGTTTTGGAATAATATTCTGGGGAAATTCCACAGATAGTAACAATATATTTCTATTACAAAAAAGAGTAATTAGAATAATAGTAGGTGCGAAATCTAGGGAGTCGTGTAGGACTATTTTCAAAAAACTACAAATAATGCCCATGGCTTGTCAGTATATCTTTTCATTAATAATCTTCCTCTTATGTAATAGTAAAAACTTTGTAACTAATTCAACAGTTCATAGCATAAATACACGTAAAAAATGACTTTCATACTCCATCGGCAAGTCTATCGTGCTATCAAAAAGGAGTGCGTTATATGGCAGTAAAAATGTTTAATAGCCTCCCTATCGATATAAAAAATGAAACTCAAAACATAAAATTATTTAGGGCCAAATTAAAGAAGTACCTAATTTCTCAAGCCTTCTATTCTGTAGGTGAATTCATGACATTCAATAACACTTCATGAAATTGATACTAAAACTATGTGTTGTACTAGTAGACTATATTGTAAATCTCGTCTGTATATATTTCATCTAGACTGTGACTATAAATTAAGATTTTATAACAGTATTAAGTTTTTTGACTTGTTCCATATTCTAACTGTAAGCATGTATGAATACCATAGAATGTTAATAAATACAATACAATACAATACAATACAAAACAACACCCTCGCCCTCCTGTTCTGGTGAGAGAAACAGTCGCACTTATAGGTGTGAACAGTTCTTTTTTTATTTCATGAAACAAGAAGTCTAGGCTAAGAAGTCCATCGTCAATCCTTAATTACGTTCAGTTTTCAGGATTGCAACTGCTAACGTAATATTACTTGATATAAAGAATGATATATCTAAAAATAAACGTCGAACTTCTGCAGCTGGTCCTTCAAGTGAGAAAAATGAACTCTTGTAAAATAAGAAAATGTGTTTTGAAATAAAAGTTTAGAGAATAATTGCGTTTTTTCAGATTGTTTGTATAGCCTATATGCCTCATTTTGATTACTGTGACACTCTCTACACTGACCTTAACATGAGACTGACAGACAGACTACAGCGTGTTCATAATGCATGCGTTCGATTTATTTGCAACGTCCGTAGATCTGACCGTATCACATCTTCACTAAATATGCTGTCCTGGGTCCGTCTCAAAGAGCGAAGAACTATTCACTCTCTCACTTTACTCTTCAATATTCTTCAAACCTCTAACCCTAGCTACTTAGCTTCTCGTTTTCAACATTTGTCCTCATATCACGAAATAGATACTCGCTCACAACACCATATCACACTCTCCATTCCTAAACACAGAACATCCTTCTACTCTTCATCTTTCACCGTCTCTTTAATATTCGTATTTCTTTTCTTTATTATTATTATTTTATTACATTCCATTTTGTTATATTCTTCCTTACGTTTTCCATATTAACCATTTGTACTAAATGAGTTCCTTTTACTATATTCCAATGTATTTTACTTTCTTTTTTTTCTATTATGGTATTATTTTCACGTTGTTTAGTGTCGATTTTATTATGCTATTATTTTTTTTCTGTTCTTTAACTTTTGTTAAATTTTAACTGCTTGTATACTTTGTGACCTGGTAGAGTGTAAGAGAAGGCCCTATGGCCTTAACTCTGCCAGTATAAATAAATTATTATTATTATTATTATTATTATTATTATTATTATTATTATTATTTACATGGAATGGGTCCCGCGCCGTGGCGTCGCGGTCTAAGGCATCCCGCCTAGGACTCGCGTTACGGAATGCGCGCTGGTTCGAGTCCTCATGGGGGAATAAATTTTCTCGTGAAATTTCGGCCAGTGTATGGGACCGGTACCCACCCAGCATCGTGATGCACTTGGGGAGCTACGATAGATAGCGAAATCCGGTTGCGAATACCAGCTATGACGGTTGGGGGGAACATCGTGCTAACCACACAATACCTTCATTCTGGTTGGATGATCGTCCATCTCTGCTTCGGCATGTGGGTGTGAGGCCAGCAGCCGGCTGGTTGGTCTAGGCCCTTCACGGGCTGTAGCGCCACGGATTATTATTATTATTGTTACATGGAATGCAATTGGAATAGAATTTAACTGAGGGGGGCCCAGCACTGTAGCCTATTGAGATCTATTGCACTAACCCTCGATATAGAATGAGTTGCATGTCACAGATCTCCTAGGCGCACCGTCCTAACCACATGACTCCCTTAACGACCGGGCCCTACAGCCGACAGAATCCATATATCATTCCTGCTTCGGCAAATGCCCCCAATGTTCCCCCGTTGGTCCAACGCGAAACTCCTCCTCCGAGTAGGTCCCTCTCGGGTGTCATTGCAGAAGCCATCCAACGTCGCTTAACTACATTCCACGGAGGCCGGTCGAGAGAGCCAGAAGCTTCGGGAGCCCGCCGGTAAAGTGATCTGAAAAACCAGAAACGAGATGAGGAAAGGATGATGGGAGAGGAAAGGAAGGAGCGAAGATGGGTGGGGTTCCAATCGCCTGATAAAGTTACCTGATATTGTGCCATTACAGAAGCCATCCAACAAGACCCCGAAAAAAACCTCACCCAGGCAACTCGTCCTGACCGGGAATCGAACCCGGGACCGCTGGGTTTGGAGTTAGACTCTCTAACCCCTCAGCCACAACGGTGGACTACATATTTACAAACAGTAAGCTATTTATTTATTTCTTCCAATACTTTGTGACGCAATATAATTTCAAGTACTCACTCTTTTCTCTTATAAGAATGTACTATATTATTTAATGTGAAGTATTGTTAATTTATAAATAAATAGTCATAAAACCATAATAATATATCTTACAAATATTTCAATTTCCAAATAATGTTTGTGCCTTATTTCTTTGCCTTTTGTAGGAGATATATAAATGCATTACAATTTATTACTGATGATTATTATTGTACAGTAGTGGTAAAAAACCGGACCGACTCTTGTAGCTGATTTCAGAGCCTTGTTCACTCCACAGCACGATAGACTGGTAACTAAGACTTTCGTGATTCGAATCCTGCCTGGGAAAGAAACTTTTTTTTGTCAATTGTTCAAATTTGGAAACGAGACGCAAGATAGTCAGGAGTAAAGAAATGCAATATGTGGAAAAGGAGGGAAAGACAGTGGATTTTCCTACGGTTTCCTAATGTACAGTATGGTTCAGAGAATTTGGCACTAAATACAACTGACAGAAGGAAAACCGAAACATGTGAAATGAAAATGTTTTATCCTAAAGAATTGTCTGTTACGATTAATAACTTATGTATTAATAACGGAGAAAAATTCGCTCCGGCGCTGGGGATCGAACCTAGTGTGAAATTGAGTTTCTAAGGAGAGTTGTTGGTGATACTATGCTTGATCAAGTAAACAATAATGAAATCAGAAATATAATAAACATATTTAACCTAAACAAATTATTTTAAATAAAAATAGCTGGTATGATTACATATTGCGAATGGATGCTAATAGAATAAGTAAAAAGATTCTACATTATAAACATAGAAGGTCATAGAGATGTTGGTCATCCTAGAACCAGGTGGAGAAATTCTCTTTGAGCCGAAAGAGACCTGTATGTAGAAAAAGAAGATAAGACAGGATATTTACTGGTATATCAGCAATCTTCGAGATGCTTGCTTGCTGCTTGCTGGCTTTTAAGGAACCCGGAGGTTCATTGCCGCCCTCACATAAGCCCGCCATTGGTCCCTATCCTGAGCAAGATTAATCCATTCTCTATCATCATATCCCACCTCCCTCAAATCCATTTTAACATTATCTTCCCATCTACGTCTCGACCTCCCTAAAGGTCTTTTTCCCTCCGGCCTCCCAACTAACACTCTATATGCATTTCTGGATATGCCCATACGTGCTACATGCCCTGCCCATCTCAAACGCCTGGATTTAATGTTCCTAATTATGTCAGGTGAAGAATACAATGCGTGCAGTTCTGTCTTGTGTAACTTTCTCCATTCTCCTGTAACTTCATCCCTCTTAGCCCCAAATATTTTCCTAAGCACCTTATTCTCAAACACCCTTAACCTCTGTTCCTCTCTCAAAGTGAGAGTCAAAGTTTCACAACCATAAAGAACAACCAGTAATATAATATAACTGTTTTATAAATTCTAACTTTCAGATTTTTGGACAGCAGACTGGATGATAAAAGCTTCTCAACCGAATAATAACAGGCATTTCCCTTATTTATTCTGTGTTTAATTTCCTCCCGAGTATCATTTATATTTGTTACTGTTGCTCCAAGATATTTGAACTTCTCCACGTCTTCAAAAGATAAATTTCCAATTTTTATATTTCCATTTCGTACAATATTCTCGTCACGAGACATAATCATATACTTCGTCTTTTCGGGATTTACTTCCAAACCTATCTCTTTACTTGCTTCCAGTAAAATTCCCGTGTTTTCCCTAATCGTTTGTGGATTTTCTCCTAACATATTCACGTCATCCGCATAGACAAGTAGCTGATGTAACCCGTTCAATTCCAAACCCTGTCTGTTATCCTGAACTTTCCTAATGGCATACTCTAGAGCGAAGTTAAAAAGTAAAGGTGATAGTGCATCTCCTTGCTTTAGCCCGCCGTGAATTAGAAATGCATCTGACAGAAACTGACCTATACGGACTGGAATCTTCGAGATTGCCAGCATTTATTAAAAATTACCAATTATAGAATTATCCCACTCTGTACAACGTATCACGTTATTTTTATACAGCTGCCACATGTCAAGTCTGAAAGACTGGCTTAAGCATCATGAAGGCCAACAATGTTCAATCCAACGCACAGTGATTGACTTCAACAAAACTATTCCACAGAATCTTAAATCTGCATCGTCTACATTTCAAACGATAACTGAAGACCGATAAAATGTAAATGAGAGGCAATAAACCGCATCAGAAAAACCAAATGTGCCCGAGGCTTCGTAAACACTGTTTTTCCAGTCGCTGCCATTTTTCCTACCCTTCGCTGTAATTTACAGCTCAAAGTGAACGCTGTTTTGTGAAGCTCTTCTGTTCGGCGTTATGGATATATTTAACAGAAGTGTGTAGTGAATGAGGATGTTTTAAATTTAATGAATTAAATTATACTTCAGGGGTCTGCAAAATTTGTGCTGCCATTGACATAAATTTCACTCGATTGAGCTATAGAAAGATTAGCACTAGATATATCTAGTCATTTTCGCATGGAGTGTTAAACTAACAATCTCCTAAGTGCTCTCATATAAAATGGATGTCCCAAATCGCCTATTCAAGCGATAACTTATTTCAGTCCAGACGGAACCACCTCACTTAAGCTTATATTCCTAGAAGACTGTAGCCATAAAATGTTCAGGAGTGAAACTCTGGATAAAACGAAATAAATTAGCTAAGCAATTTCGTTATCACGGTTTCTCAAAATTTAAATAAACGAACAGAATAACAGGCACTTCCATAAGGCTATAGATGCACAGATAGCCAGCGTTTTGCAAAACAGTGCCTGGAGAATCTTGGTAGATGACCCAATATACAGGTTGTTTAAATAAAAATGTAACATATTTGCACACCAGGTAGTATTGTCCAAAACTAGAAAAAAAAGTTCCCTAGATATAAACAAAGGACAGTCAAATAACAGTAAACAAAAGAAGCGTTTTACTCGTATTCCATGGAATAAACAAAGGACAGTCAAATTACAGTACACAAAAGAAGCGTTTTACTCGTATTCCATGGAATAAACAAAGGACAGTCAAATCACAGTACACAAAAGAAGCGTTTTACTCGTATTCCATGGAATAAACAAAGGACAGTCAAATTACAGTACACAAAAGAAGCGTTTTACTCGTATTCCATGGAATAAACAAAGGACAGTCAAATCACAGTACACAAAAGAAGCGTTTTACTCGTATTCCATGGAATAAACAAAGGACAGTCAAATCACAGTACACAAAAGAAGCGTTTTACTCGTATTCCATGGATATAAACAAAGGACAGTCAAATCACAGTACACAAAAGAAGCGTTTTACTCGTAGTCCATGGATATAAACAAAGGACAGTCAAATCACAGTACACAAAAGAAGCGTTTTACTCGTAGTCCATGGATATAAACAAAGGACAGTCAAATCACAGTACACAAAAGAAGCGTTTTACTCGTAGTCCATGGATATAAACAAAGGTCAGTCAAATCACAGTACACAAAAGAAGCGTTTTACTCGTATTCCATGGATATAAACAAAGGACAGTCAAATCACAGTACACAAAAGAAGCGTTTTACTCGTATTCCATGGATATAAACAAAGGACAGTCAAATCACAGTACACAAAAGAAGCGTTTTACTCGTAGTCCATGGATATAAACAAAGGACAGTCAAATCACAGTACACAAAAGAAGCGTTTTACTCGTAGTCCATGGATATAAACAAAGGTCAGTCAAATCACAGTACACAAAAGAAGCGTTTTACTCGTAGTCCATGGATATAAACAAAGGTCAGTCAAATCACAGTACACAAAAGAAGCGTTTTACTCGTATTCCATGGATATAAACAAAGGACAGTCAAATCACAGTACACAAAAGAAGCGTTTTACTCGTATTCCATGGATATAAACAAAGGACAGTCAAATCACAGTACACAAAAGAAGCGTTTTACTCGTATTCCATGGATATAAACAAAGGACAGTCAAATCACAGTACACAAAAGAAGCGTTTTACTCGTAGTCCATGGATATAAACAAAGGACAGTCAAATCACAGTACACAAAAGAAGCGTTTTACTCGTAGTCCATGGATATAAACAAAGGACAGTCAAATCACAGTACACAAAAGAAGCGTTTTACTCGTAGTCCATGGATATAAACAAAGGACAGTCAAATCACAGTACACAAAAGAAGCGTTTTACTCGTATTCCACGGAATAAACAAAGGACAGTCAAATCACAGTACACAAAAGAAGCGTTTTACTCGTATTCCACGGAATAAACAAATGACAGTCAAATCACAGTACACAAAAGAAGCGTTTTACTCGTATTCCACGGAATAAACAAAGGACAGTCAAATCACAGTACACAAAAGAAGCGTTTTACTCGTATTCCACGGAATAAACAAAGGACAGTCAAATAACAGTAAACAAAAGAAGCGTTTTACTCGTATTATTCGTTAGACCTACACTTTTCTCTTTTTCTTGATTTAGCAACAATAAATTTGTATAGTAGTATCCAGTGTGGGTACTTTTTGAAAAGCTCTTAATGAGCATTATCCGAAAATATAAAATCTATTGGATATTCCATTTAAAATAAGAGAGTTGCAGTTACTTCCGATTAAATTGGAATTAGAGTAAACGCGGTAATACCATTATTAAGTTCTCAGTATACAGCTATCCCCACATACCGAGTTTCATGTTACTGAACCACATGTTTCAAAAGTTATTTAAGTGGTGCGGGACTTTTAACTAACCCTGTACAGCTCTAGTTAAACTTTATTCGGTCCACATAAAATATTAATTTATACTACTTTTTTCACATAAGTAATCGTATTTTTGCCAGTGTCATTGAAGAATGCTTTTATTACATCCTGAAGGTTAATTTTCTGGTTTTATTTTTTTTTTATTCCGAGTAGGTATATTTTTGATGGGCATAAACTAAAATGCAAATGGAGCAAAAATTAGTATATTACCCTGCAGCTCACTGGAGCGGAGTCATTTTACAAAGTGCCACGAAATGGCGTTTCTGTGCTCATAATTGACTCCATTTTTTTCCAGTGTTTCTTAAAATAATATTTATGTATCATGTTAATTTTCATTTGTTTTCATGTATGTAAACATACGCACAGCAAAACGACACAAAAATATTTCTACTCTTTAATGACATTGGTTTGAAGTGACCTATTAAGGAATGTATTGAAGACTAATTTAGAAACGTTAAACGAATTATCCTTGGACCAAAAAAGGATTCCCCCTGGACTAAATGCCATACTTTATTATTACCGGTACGTAATCACAGTTTCATCTGGTATTATAATACAGCCTCTGAAGTTGTCACGACTTAGATACCTATACTTAACCGTTTTTATTTACAACAGTAGCCCATAACTAACCGAGTATATAAGAACCCGCTCTCAGAGGGTTGGGGATTGGGGTGGCCCACAAGCCACAAGTCGTGCTACAGATATTGTTTTGATAATTATTCAAAATGGAGTGTTCTGCACTTTACAGAACTGTTACTTATTACATATACTGTACAACAAAATATAAATGACACTCGAGAGGAAATTAAACACAGAATGAATATGGGAAATGTCAGTTATTATTCGGTTGAGAAGCTTTTGTCATCCAGTCTGCTTTCAAAAGAACTGAAGGTTAGAATTTATGAGACAGTTATATTACCGGTTGTTTTGTATAGTTATGAAACTTGGACTCTCACTCTGAAAGAGGAACAGACGGTGTTTCAGAATAAGGTGCTTAGGAAAATATTTGAGGCTAAGAGAGTAGAAGTTACAGGAGAATGGAGAAAGTTACACAACGCAAAACTACACGCATTGTATTCTTCAACTAACATAATTAGGAACATTAAATCCAGACGTTTGAGATTGGCACAACATGTAGCACGTATGAGTGAATCCAGAATGGCGCATAGATTGTTTGTTGGGAGATCTGAAGGAAAAAGACGTTGAGGATTATTTTATTGGGTTATTTTACGACGCTGTATCAACATCTAGGTTATTTAGCGTCTGAATGATATGAAGGTGATAATGCCGGTGAAATGAGTCCGGGGTCCAGCACCGAAAATTACCCAGCATTTGCTCGTATTGGGTTGAGGGAAAACCCCGGGAAAAACCTCAACCAGATAACTTGCCCCGGTCGGGTTTCGAACCCGGACCTCCTGGTTCTGCAGCTAGACGCGCTGACCGATATTCCACAGGTGTGGACGACGTTGAGTAAATCGAGACGTATATCATTCATTAATCCAGTATTCTGCCCAAGGGCAGGTCTTTCATTGCAAACCCAGCTTTCTCCAGTCTTTCCTATTGTCTACCTTTATCTTCATCTCCTCATATGATCCATCATTCCTTCCAGTGCATACTTCACTAGGCAGTTTCTTCTCAGCCAATGACCCAGCCAATTCCTTTTCCCCTTCCTGATCAGTTTCAGCATCATTCTTTCTTCACCCACTCTTTCCAACACAGCTTCATTTCTTATTCTGTCTGTCTACTTCACACGCTCCATTCTTTTCCATATCCACATTTCAAATGCTTCTATTCGCTTCTCTTCACTTTGTCGTAATGTCCGTGTTTCTGGCCCATACAATGCCACACTCCACACAAAGCGCTTCACAATTCTCTTCCTTAATTCTTTCTCCAGAGATCCGCATAAGATGATCCTTTTTCTATTAAAAGCTTCCTTGGCCATTGCTATCCTCATTTTGACTTCCTGGCAGCAGCTCATGTTACTGTTTATAGTACACCCCAAGTATTTGAAGCTATCCACTTGCTCTACTGCCTCATTTATAATTCGCAAGTTTACCTTCTTTACTTTTCTTCCGATGACCATGGTCTTCGTCTTGTTTGCATTCATCTTCATCCCATACTGCTCACAGCTGTCATTTAGCTCCAGTAGCATACCCCTTAGTATCGTCTCCTCTTCTGCTAACAACTCCATATCAGCAGCAAATCTTATACTCTTTATTCTTCTTCCTCCTACTATCACTCGTCCCATTTTCTGAAAACAGTTCTTCACTAAATCCTCCCTACGGGAGGATAATATTAAAATAGATTTGAGGGAGGTGGGATATGATGGTAGGAACTGGATTAATCTTGCTCAGGATAGGGACCGATGGCGGGCTTATGTGAGGGCGGCAATTAACCTCCGGGTTCCTTAAAAAGACATTTATTATTATTATTATGATTATTATTATTATTATTACTATTATTGGAGCTACTTTTTCAACATATTTATTTGTTTATTTATTTATTTATTTATTTATTTATTTATTTATGTACATAGGTTGGATAAAAAGTAATGGCAACACTGCTGTCACGTGACGATGGTGTGTTAGAGAGTTGCCAGCTGTATGGACATGAACATGGACTGTTAGATGAGTTAGTGTAGCCAGCGGCGACAGTACTCTGTCAAAATGTTATGTTTTATTTAACGACGCTCGCAACTGCAGAGGTTATATCAGCGTCGCCGGATGTGCCGGAATTTTGTCCCGCAGGAGTTTTTTTACATGCCAGTAAATCTACTGACATGAGCCTGTCACATTTAAGCACACTTAAATGCCATCGACCTGGCCCGGGATCGAACCCGCAACCTTGGGCATAGAAGGCCAGCGCTATACTAACTTGCCAACCAGGTCGACTACTCTGTCAATCTACTGCAGTGTGTAGAACGTTGACTTTCATAGGGATAGTGCAAGCGCCCTAAGATCACGTTTACAAAACTAGAGCAACGTTCCTGGATCAAAATTGAAGTGGCACGAGGTCGTAGTGCACAAGAATGTTTTCAGGGACTGCGTGAAGCATGTGGCGATGCAGCGTTGCCATATCGCACAGTTGCACGATGGGTTAAAGCGTTCCGGGAAGGCCTTGTTGGAAGTGCTGTGAAGGTGATGTTCATTGTGGCGTATGACATTGATGGGTAATACTGCACCACGCTGTACCTCCAAGGCAGACGGCAAACGCGGACTACTACTGCAGGTTCCTGCAGCACCACCTTCGTCCAGCCCTCAGGAGAAAACGACGACATTTTGGGGTACAGAATCCCATCATTCTTCATGATAATGCAAAGAGTCATACCGCTGCTGCTGTCCAGGACCTCTTTCGCCGCTGGCAATGGGAGATTCTGGAACATCCTCCGTACTCACCCGATATGATCCATGCGATTACAATCTTTTCACCAAAGTGAAAGAACCACTGCGAGGGACCCGGTACAATACCAGAGATGAACTTATCCGTGCTTTAGGGCGGTCAATACGGAACATCAACAAAGATGGACGCGCTGATGATGTACGACGCCTTCCAAACATTTGACAAAAGGTAATAAATAAGGGGGGGTGACTATATAGAAGGTACGTAAATGTTGTACCCCTGTGAATAAAGCCATGTCAGAAATATCGAACTGTTGCCATTACTTTTTATCCAACCCAAGTATTTAACCTGGTAGGAATAAGGCCATCAGGCCTTCTCTTCCCCTCTACCAGGGGATTACAACTACAATATTAAGAATACAATTACAATTATAATTACAATTAATAATAAATTTACAAATACAATAAAAATCAAAGCACTAAAAGATTAACAGATTAATAAAAGCTAGACAGTTTATTGTAAAAGTTAAGAAGAGAGAAACATTTCTTTGAATTTTAACAATAAAATTCCTATACTGCGTCTGCAGATATGTTCTAAAACATAGTCTAAATGTAAACGCACCTCAGTTGTTACATGAATACATTCAATTGTGTATCCTGTTAATTTTGTTAAGTGCAGACAGAAAGCATTAAATACATTTCCATGCATTTATCATTTGGAAGTGACGTACCTCATAGTATTAAGAGACGAGACATTCCGCGTTGCTGATGGTGGGAACAATTAATCATTTCTACAGGCAGTATGTAGCCTACCTGCCACACACGTTCAGAGGTTAACAACTCCAGCAAAATATATGCAGCAAAAGAGTATTTGAATAAACGCATTTGAAATTAATGAAGAACAATTCCGCTGTAGCTGCAACGATCGCTTGCATTCGTAAAGCTATGGTTCCGCCATGGTGATCATCGTCGAGCGTACAACGTCAGCCGAGATCTTTCCTTACAGCGAACACCGTCGTTTTTCCTATCGAAAGTACTATTCTAGGCATGCCAAAACCCTGCACATTGTGCAGTAGTCTCTGTGCGATGTGCACTTTCTATTCCCCTACCTGGAGGGCGTGAATCGCCTTGGAGGGGAACGCGACAGGGCTGTACAAATCAGAGTCCAATTTTGACATTTATTGATATTTTATTTATCATTAAACTTGATACTCACCACATAATAGTCATTATGAACCTTTAGATAAGGAAGTATCAGAGAGAAATAAAAAATATGTTGCAGCCGCCAAATTACTCTTCAAGGAACGACCACTCATATAAATTGAGGGAAAGAAGGCAGAGGACGGACACTGGAAAGTTTTCTTTTCTCAATCGTACTATCAGGGACTGGAATGCTTTACCTGCAGACTTACTAAAGGCTTTACCAACAACCAAAAATGTATTTAAAAATAGGCTTAAGGACCTTACTAATAGACGGTAATTATACACAGTATTTAAAGGGTGTAAATGATATTTTGTTACTGAAGTGTTGTATCAGTGAAATGTGTTGTGTAAGTGAAACGTGTTCCTGTCAGTGAAGCTTTATAGTTTATAGTGGCAGTGCAAAGTATTTGAACAGTGAAATGTTTTTGAAGTGTCAGTGAAATCAGGATAGTATCAGTGAAATGTGTCGTAGTTCCAGTGCAGTGAGTGAGTTGCCAGCGAAATTAGTGTAATGTTGAAAGGTACTTGTGCAGATATGAACATATCATACTCGTGGGTTTTAGTTCGAACTTAGGTTTAAGATACAAATTAGATTTATTTTAAATGTTATTTTAAGTGATCGTGCTTCATTTAATTTAGGATATTCCCTGTTATTATTATTATTATTATTATTATTATTATTATTATTATTATTATCATTATTATTATAAATTATTGTTAGTAAGAATTATTATTATTATTAATTGTATTTTTAATTAATAAGTTTATTATTGTCATTATTGAGTGTAATTAGTTACCACTGCCACCGGGTATATACCCATTGCAGTGTGAATAAATACATACATACACATACATTACTTTTATTTATAGTATTATAACAGTATCACATCTCAGATTAAAATCTGTAATACTTTTTTTTCCCATATGATTACAATAACATCATAAATTTACAACATTTATAGTAGTTAAAAATCTTGTGTTCAATAAATAGAGATTTGCAGTGTGCCAGTTAGTGTCGGTGTGGGATAGCTCCATAATTGCCAATGATAAGTATGAGGTGTACGAGGAAATTGGGTGCCTTTCTGCTGACGGTTCAACTCGAGGAGCAGATATCATTATTATAGACCGAAAAAAACTTGTGGACTCATTCTAGATCCCACAGTCCGTTTTGAGAACAGCGAGGAACAACCTAGAGAAGTCTGCAAAGAAAAATGGGCAATTTATCTGCCATGCTGCAGCGATTTGGGGACCAAATATAACATCAAGACATGGGACGTTATAGGAATTATGATTGGGGCTAGAGGCACAATCCCACGGGAGTCCTTAGAAGTCTTCCGAAAATTAAAAGTTCCTGACAGCACCCTGGACATGATATCCTCCATTGCACAGAAGTCATCGATTAGCATAATTAATCATCACTAGTATTCTTTATCAAATGTAATTTGTCTTGTAGCCTAAATTGTTTGTTGTATTTTCTATAAATTTCTCAATGATAGCCTACCTAACTAGGGTTTATATTAAAGAAAAACTTGAATTAAGTATAAACTAGTGGCTTGTGCAGCAAATGCTGCAAACTAAGTTCATTAGACGTTAAAATAAACATTTTTCAGATTTATTTTCAATGAAGAATACCAGACATTCTGAAAGTTATTTTCTTCCATAATAATGAAAGATACTCTCGAGCCAATACTGAAGAGAACCAAGCATATAAATATCTACACCACACCGCCATTAAATAACTATTAAATCCCACTTGATTAATAACTATAAAAATATTTGATTTTTAATAATATTAGCCCATTATCTTAAGTAAGTTTTATAGCTTTCAGTAACGTATACTATATATACTATATAGCCGCCACTCAGTAAAATATAGAAATCAAAATCTAATTTAACTTAATCTCTAATTTAATTTAATTTAATTTCTTCCTGTAACCACTACAGGTTGCCATCGACAAAGAGTACCATGATACAATAGAGTAAAAGCCTTGAGGCTTAGTGATAAATTGTTGTTAGAGTGAAAAATAAACAATATAACTTATACTTATACTTATATAACCCCAAAACGTTTCACTTTCATATCATCAATATAACATTAATATGTATAATTAATGATAAATAGTAACATCATGACATTAACTACAATAATATTTCATTTCTAATAGTAATAATGTCATCAAACCACCTCAAGTTTTGTAGTTTTTAATATCCAATACACAGCTGTACACAGAAAATTATACACCACAGAATCGAACCTGTATATTATTTTTAGTAAGTTAAGTTTTTATAACCAATTTAGTTTGAGCTCTAAATATGTCAGCATTCTTGCAGATCATGGCCTTCGTGTAATATTATTTACTGTAGTGTGTGTTTTGTTTTATTCTGAAGTGCAATTAGCTAGTTCTCAAAACTGACGACAGATGGATTTTGGAAAATAGGAAAATTATGTTGAAAAATTGACATTTCAATGAAAACTACTATTTTTCTGAAAAACGTTGCGTTCCAAGCTTCAAAATGAGGAATCATTTATTAAAATCCGTTCATTTAGAATTGATTAGGAGACCGATTATTAAACCCTGGTTGGGACGGCTATCAATTATCTACTATCTAAACAAAGTTCTGACTTAATTTAATGGAATTACTTCTTGATCTTTGCAATAACTTGTGTAAATGAAAGAACAATGTTGAATTCTTGTCATGAAGAGTGACATGAAAGTATACCTCGAAAATATCAATTAATTATTAAATATTGTATTATCAGAGAGAAATCGTGAACTCCATTTTGTAGCTGGTAAGAACAATTTAATATCATACTACAAATTAAAAAAAAATAGGTCTAAAGTGCAATTTTCTACGTGGATCTTTTATTACACGCAGAGAGAGATGAAAGCGTGATTCCCTTCCTCAGTTTGTACGCCGCCAGCTGTGCAATATAACGTCCCCGCAAATTGCATCGGCTTCAAAACAAATTTATGGGGCAGCCTGTAATAGTGCATTTGGCGACCGCACGGCCATCCAGGCGAAAACTCAAAGAGCCGTTTTCATTAATTATATAACACAAATTACACCGTGCCGAGGGCATTTTACTTTTTAAGCACGGCATTTAAAAGTGCAATTCCCGTCATCAACATAATATGGCCACAAATACCGCACACTGAGCATGCGTGCGGTTTTTAATTGCATTCCAGTTTGTCGTTGCTTAGTGTAATTAAAATGGCAAGGGATAGAGAGGCACGTCATGAACAATTTAATCCAAGCCCATCACCATTACTTCCCAATTAATGTCCATCGGGTCGGCGGAAGAATGAGTCGGGGCGCCAACAAGTCTACAAGGCGGACCAAGTCTGGCTTACTCCGCACAGACTCACGATTTCGGTGGCCGTTCCTTACAAAGCCTTCTGTAGTTGCGGTGCTTAGAGCTAACGGCCTTTCATTGCTGCTTAGTCTTGACCCAGTTCCCTCTATGTCTATACGTAGTAAGTTACAATAATGACAACCATATTATTGAACAATTTTTCCCTCGAAATTATTCAAGTCAACTTTACAGGGAGTTATACCTGAAAATCTTGATTTGCATAATACGTCACTGTTCGTTAACAGAAAACCACAATTTAAGTCACACGGAGTTAGTGTGCACTCGAAGTTGGTTGCTTGACGGTTGTCAGCCCACTTTGAGGTCTGTGGATATAGAGGGAAAAATTGGATCGGTGTCGGTTAGAGTTCCCGAGTAGCTCAGTGGTAGAGCGTTGGTACGTTAAACCAAAGTTCCCGGGTTCGATACCCGGCTCCGGAACAATTTTTCCCTCGAAATTATTCAAGTCAACTTTACAGGGAGTTATACCTGAAAATCTTGATTTGCAACCATATTATTGTTATTATTACCATTATTACTATTATTATCATTATTATTATCATCATTATTCTCATCATTGTTATCAGCACTATAATTAGTATTATATGTAATATGCTAATAAGATGAAATAATTAGTATTATCTATACTAATATTAAATCTGTAGCCGAAATTTTTCTGGTAATTTTCGATTTTCCAAAAATAATTGGTCCTAACATATATAATTAACCGCCCTGAAACCGAAAATCGCTTTTTTGAAATGTTTGTTTGTATGTCTGTCTGTCTGTCTGTCTGGATGTTTGTTACCTTTTCACGTGATAATGGCTGAACCGATTTATATGAAAATTGGAATATAAATTAAGTCCGTTGTAACTTAGATTTTAGGCTATATGGCATTCAAAATACTTTATTTAAAAGGGGGGTTATAAGGGGGCCTGAATTAAATAAATCGAAATATCTCGCTTATTATTGATATCCATGAAAAATATTACATAACAAAAGTTTCTTTAAAAATAATTTCCGATAAGTTTTATTCTATACACAATTTTGATAGGACTGATATTTAATGAGATAAATGAGTTTTAAAATTACAACGCCATCTAAGGCCCTGTACTGAAAAAAAAAAAAAAAAAAAAAAAAAAAAACAAATGACTTCGTCTATAAGGGGCCTTGGACAACAACAATCGAAAGCTATTAAACATAGCCTAAGAGAGAGAATGTTTCTGTTTTTGTATGAAGTAATATCGGAAGCTAATTAATTGTTTAATTATTATTTCACCATTGGAAAGTGTAGTTTCTCTAGATGGACATAATTCTACAATGTTATTACAGTAACTTCTGAAACATATAGCAAATAATATAAAGTGTACACATTAAAACTAAATGATATGTCAATCTTCATTAAACTATGGTTGCATGTAATAACAATTAAGAAACATGTTAAAGGAATTGAAAACAGTTATATTACCGGTTCTTCTGTATGGTTGTGAAACTTGGACTCTCACTCTGAGAGAGGAACATAGGTTCAGGGTGTTTGAGAATAAGGTGCTAAGGAAAATATTTGGGGCTAAGCGGGATGAAGTTACAGGAGAATGGAGAAAGTTACACAACACAGAACTGCACGCATTGTATTCTTCACCTGACATAATTAGGAACATTAAATCCAGACGTTTGAGATGGGCAGGGCATGTAGCACGTATGGGCGAATCCAGAAATGCATATAGAGTGTTAGTTGGGAGACCGGAGGGAAAAAGACCTTTAGGGAGGCCGAGACGTAGATGGGAGGATAATATTAAAATGGATCTGAGGGAGGTGGGGTATGATGATAGAGACTGGATTAATCTTGCACAGGATAGGGACCGCTGGCGGGCTTATGTGAGGGCGGCAATGAACCTTCGGGTTCCTTAAAAGCCATTTGTAAGTAAGTAAGTAAGTTAAAGGAATTGTCATTGCACCAAATGATTGCTCTCTGGACCAAAATGACCGCATTTTAATTATTTAAATACAATTTAAATTAAGTAACATATTAAACGATTTATCCTTCCATCAAACACGAATGTTCCCTGGATCAAACGTCCTATTTTAATTATGTAATTACTTTATATTTATTTCTAACAGGTGCAGCGGAGTTCACGGGTACGGCTAGTATGTAATATGCTAATAAGATGAAATAATTAGTATTATATGTAATATGCTAATAAGATGAAACCACGAGTGCAATTTAGTAAGATTATTCAACGAATAAAATTAAGTAACTTTCAAAACCGAATTACTTACGCAAACGATAATGAAGTTCAAAAACAAACTGCTATCCATCACGGCATACTAAATACTATTGCCAACTACTCAAAGCGGAAATACGAAACAATACTTAACCTCAAAAGTAAGATAAGCTGAAATGTTACATCAACAGAATAAAAACTCCAAAGGTTTTTACACACATTTATTTATTAGTTGAAGTTACAGTAGAGAGAGGAACTTTCAAAGTTAAATTTTGTTGGGATTTCTTGATTTTCTGTGATTGACACTGAATTATTGTACGAGGCATTTTATCAGATAAGACGCTTAATTATAAAACGTCTTATCAAGAAACACAACTGATTTTAAGGTGGTTCTGAAAAGTTATTGACCAATATCGCAAATTCATCATGTAAGTTGAATAGTTATCATAATCATTATCATTGTTATTAGTATTATTATTATTATTTATAAGTAATAAGCCTATACTAAGTTGTTTTTATAATTGTAAAAACGTGCAGGCTTATTCAAAGGTCAAAAAATGAAGTTTAAAAAAAAATCTTCTAAGTATTTACTCAGATCCAACAAAAATGATGTTTTAAAAAAAATCTTCCAAGTATCTACTCAGAGGCAAAGCAAAATATGCTTCTTAAATCGACAAAGAACGCATAGGCTAATATGGATGTCAGAATTATTTTTAATGGCGGTTACTTGACTTTTGCGTCGTTCATCCATTCATTTCTTGTAATCTGGAGCGTAAGACCTCAGCTTTTCCCTTGGATCTCTTACTAAATCATTCAGTTCAAACTGGTAAAATCTTCAGGACTTCCACTTCCTACAACACACAGCCTCCTATATTATGTTTCTGATGCACATTAACAAGTTAGTACAAAATTTTGTGCGAGATCGTGCGTATTTGCTTGGTTTCCGCACAGAACCAATAGGCGGTAAGTGTGAAATACCACATTCAGTATTCCCAACCTAACACACATAACAATTTCCCTCTTCTTACCGCTTAAGCGCGACATTCATTTTACTGCTTTAGGCTTTTAACATATTATTTTTAGAGACGTTTAACATAGTAATAATTATAAATTGGAAACTTACCACTGCAATTTCACCTAAATTGCAATGTTAATTATTGTTTTTAAATATTTGCAAAAATTAAGTAAAGTCTACAACTCCACGAAACTTATTGCATTCCTGATACAAGTAACATTAAGAAAGCCGTGAAAAAATCAACAAGATTTCAGATGCCGATGTTATTACTGCAATATGTTATATAAATAATATTGTTAAAATATTAAAATGAAAAATAAATCATTACATAACCTTACCGTTTGTTTTAAGTTCACATTTATAGACTGGGGGAAAAAAAAAGACAGACGTATATCACGGCCTGCTGGAGTATAGTAAACACAGAAAACATTTTATAGCACAATGTTGAAGAAATATATTTTGGTTTTCCGAAGTTGGCGTCATTAAACAGAAACCAACATGGAGATTTCATTGCAACTAATTAGAAATTCGTCTTTCAGGTATGTAATAAACGATCTTCGCACAAAATAATGTACGATACACGAGTGGTATGTTTGTTTTCATGTTCTCGGAAATTAAAAAAAGATCAACTACGTTTCGCTTTTTCAATCTTTTCCTCGAACATGAAAATGTCAACATACCGCTCTTGTAACGGATATTACTATTACATTACAGCACTGTTTTTATGGATGCAGCAAAACCACCAGTAGGCTATATTAATACCATAAAACGTAAAATGCGTGATGTGCTATTTTTGACGTCATTCATGGCTTCAGCATACAAAAATACATAAAGGAGAGCTAAAATTTTTTAAAAGTTTTTTCATCGCATGCCCGTGTAATTATTATGTGAATGTATGCAGTTGCCAGCCAAGCTGAAATAGAGGCAAACCAAAACTTGCACTGTGGCCTGATACATCGGGTTCATAAACATCTCCGTGGATGTTTATTTGGTACACAGCGAGCTTGTATTTCAATTGAAGTTACAAGCGCCACTGCATCTATTATCATACAAGCATATTCACGCGCGTGCTGGCAAGAAAGTGTCTGCGACGTTAAACCACAGAATCGGGAATTTCAACGCACTCTTAAGTACAATTCCCTGCGACAAGCCAGCGCAACAAAATAAATTGCTTTTTAAACAGAGATGCTGCTTTCATTTATTACCTTGGTATTAATCCTTACCATCCTATGAATAATACAAGGTGTTAAGGCTGTACGTGCAAACATTTTTAGAGACAGTTGAAACAGAGCTTCCGGGCTAAGATGCCGTGGTCTACTGGTGCTGACGTTACCAGACGTTTCGTCTACTTCTACGGCAGACATCTTCAGTTGCTACAGGTATCCCGAGCAGAAGACTTCGACCGAGGATACCTAACCACTGAAGATGTCTGCCGTAGAAGTAGACGAAACGTCTGGTAACGTCAGCACCAGTAGACCACGGCATCTTAGCCCGGAAGCTCTGTTTCAACTAGACACCGGCCGTGAAAGCCTGCATGCTAAGATTTTTAGAGACATTCAGGTATAGTGTACTGAACCATATTATGTGAGCTTAAAGAATTTCTCAATCTTGGAAGTTACTTTTTAGACATTAAAAATACCGTGTTTTTAGAATCATTATTATTTCCAGGTGATTTGTTTTCAATACGAAACCCCAGGCTAGTTACGCGGAGATCCAGGCTTGGGGAGATTGTCTATATTTCAGATTTATCATGAACGTTTTTGTACTACAACAGATAAACAAATAATTTAACCTATTTTTACTATTGCAGAGATAGATGGAATGAGAGGGAGCTGGAGAGAGTTGTTGGAATGATAGAGGGAAACGGAAGTGCCCCGAGAAATATCCTCTGCAACGTTTGCTTTGTCCACACAAATTCCATCTCAGCCGGGGATCGAACCCTGGCCGCCTGGATGGAATACCAGTGCGTTTGCACTAGTCACAGACGCGGTTACAACTACTAGAGACAATAGTTTCAGAGCGGACTAAATAAACACGGTTAGGAAAAAATCCACAAACGATTAGGGAAAACACGGGAATTTTACTGGAAGCAAGTAAAGAGATAGGTTTGGAAGTAAATCCCGAAAAGACAAAGTATATGATTATGTCTCGTGACGAGAATTTTGTACGAAATGAAAATATAAAAATTGAGGAGCGTTTTTGCAAAAGTCGATAGATGTAGACATCAAGATTTTACAGAAATTACACTAAGTGACAGGATCTATCGAGTTTTGAAAAAAAAATCGGAAGGTTTGGTAGTCTCTACATACGGTATGAATCAAGTTTTGGTAAATCTGATTTCATAGATCGATTCCGAAGGTAGAAAACATTCGATATCCGTATGTAACTCACTATCGAAAATTTCTACATCTATCGACTTCTGCAAAAACGCTCCTGAATTGGAAATTTATCTTTTGAAGAGGTGGAGAAGTTCAAATACCTGGGAGCAACAGTAACAAATATAAATGATACTCGGGAGGAAATTAAACACAGAATAAATATGGTAAATGCCTGTTATTATTCGGTTGAGAAGCTTTTATCATCCAGTCTGCTGTCAAAAAATCTGAAAGTTAGAATTTATAAAAAAGATATATTACCGGTTGTTCTTTATGGTTTTGAAACTTAGACTCTCACTTTGAGAGAGGAACAGAGATTAAGAGTGCTTGAAAATAAGGTTCTTAGGAAAATATTTGGCGCTAAGAGGGATGAAGTTACAGGAGAATGGAGAAAGTTACACAACTATAAAGTGCATCCATTGTATTCTTCACCTGACATAATTAGGAACATTAAATCCAGACGTTTGAGATGGGCAGGGCATGTAGCACGTATGGGTGAATCAATAAATGCATATAGAGTGTTAGTTGGGAGTCCGGAGGGAAAAAGACCTTTAGGGAGGCCGAGTCGTAGATGGGAAGATAATATTAAAATTGATTTGAGGGAGATGGGATATGATGATAGAGAATGGATTAATCTTGCTCAGGATAGGGACCAATGGCGGGCTTATGTGAGGGCGGCAATGAACCTCCGGGTTCCTTAAAAGCCAGTAAGTAAGTAAGTAAGTGTAACTACAGCGTAGTCCTCATCTTAGCCCTTCATTAAGCAACATTCATCCTTTATCTTGCTTGCTATGAAAGTTGGGCACAATCTCGTAGAACTAGACAAGCCCATGATGATGATACATCCACATTAGCCTGTGCCCCATAGTCACGTTCCTTGCAACAGTACAGGGGGCCTCTGGGAGCGATCTCCCTGCCAGAGGGCGTGCACTTCAATAGAGCAGCGAATCACAACAGGAGCCACCCCGGCGCCATTGGGACGCGGACAGGTTTAAAATGCAGTGATTGTAACGCGTGTTGCACATACAGCTGAGAGCCTCTGACACTGATACAGTCTGAAAGCAGCTGTTAAGAAAATCCGTACATGCACGACATCAGTGTGGAAATTTTGAAAGGCGACAGTTAACGACTGCAAACGAGGTTAGCCTTTAGCTAAAAATGTTTAACAGTATACAGGGACATCATTTTATTTTTACTAACATTTTTTAATATTAACTTGCCTATACTTCTGGATCAACGCCGTTTGCTACCCCCTTCCACGTCTGGAGTTCGATGATACTGGCGTAATATACAAACAAATCACTTTACTAGGTATAGAAGGGAAGAAAAGTAGTTCATCCCTTTACGTAAACTAGGAAATATTGCGCTTTTGAGTTTGATAATTTTCATTAGGTTTTTGTTTAATCAAAATACAGTACAGTATTAACAATGAGTGTTTTTACTCACGAACTGACCTGTCCATGGGGACGTATTCATTATGCAGTGTATATTATACTGTCTACAACACATTAGCGTACAATATAGAGAATGAAGTTAAATTGAAAAATAATCATAATATGGATATTTAAACACATTTTTTAAAATGGTGGTCGTTCATTTCGATACAGGCTTCAGTTCTAATGTACATATTATCGCACTATAGACTATTGCACTTAATTCTAATTATCAGTTTCGTCCTTCGTACTAGTAACTCATGTTGAAATAATTCTGTACCTACTCTATAAAAGAGTACCTTACGTAGGCCTACTGTAAATTCAATCTTCACTTCTGCCCGATCCGAAAACATAAAATTACTCAGACATGCTATCTACTGTCCGTGCAAGTGGTTATGTCGTAGGGTCGTAGAAAGGGAGGAAATCACAGGACAGTTAATTACTTAACGAGGTCCTTTTATTTAAGTTATTTTAAACAGTTGTATAATATTACGTAGACGACCAATTCCTAACAGAAATTAATGTTCTCAGAAAAGAGCTAAGACAGCCCAGCCACTAGCTGGCGAATAAAAGCAGGTGGGGGAAACCGGGATGCGACGTAGGCAAATGGACGACAGTACCTGTGCGAAAATGATTCAATATTGAAAGCTCTTTCGTCACTGGAAAACGCGAACATATTTTTTGAACGTACTGATTACTATGACCGTAAGACTACTATGACTGTATATGCGGTCTTGGATTTGTCTGGAAGACGGTTGGAAGCTTACTAGTAGAAGGGGTGGGAGTGAAGTACATTCAAAAACTCAGGTACAATAAAAATTGAAGTAAAAAAAATGATGTCCCTGTACAAGTTTAACCCCTGCACAGTAGTTCTGTTTAGCAAGAATTTATATATACCAGGAATAGCCTGCAGACATGTCATTTCACATTTATAGAGCACTTTAACATGATGAATTGCTCAGAAGGATTGCCTTGTTCTGCTTAAAGCCTTTATAAACACGAACAACAACAATCAAATTATGCAGAGTGAATGAAAGTGATATTACTGTGCAGAGTGAAGGGGAGAATTATTATAATACATTAAAATAAATAAAAAAAAAGTCTTACATCTCTTTAATTTAGTACATGGTTAATTACAAAACAAGGCTGAAAATCTGCGTAATTTGGCAACAGTGTGTCGCTCACTCACGTACGAAAGCATACACAGACACTCGGTCTGAAAAGTTGAGTTCCGTCTCTTAGTCACTCAAGTGGGGTTGCTTACTCGAAAAAAAATTAAACGCAGAATAAATATGGAAATGCCTGCTATTATTCAGTTGAGAAGCTTTTGTCATCTAGTCTGCTTAAAAAAAAAACTAAAAATTAAAATCTGTAAAACACTTATATTACCGGTTGTTATGTATGGTTGTGAAACTTGGACTCCCACTTTAAAAGAGGAACAGATGTTAAGGATGTTCGATAATAAGGTTCTTAAGAAAATATTTGGGGCTAAGAGGTATGAAGTTACAGGAGAATGGAGAAAGTTACACAACACAGAACTGCACGCATTGTATTCTTCACCTGACATAATTAGGAACATTAAATCCAGACGTTTGAGATAGACACGGCATGTAGCACGTATCGGTGAATCCAGAAATGGATATAGAGTATTAGTAGGAAGACCTGAGGGAAAAAGACGTTGATGAGACGATAATATTAGAATGTATTTGAGGGAGGTGGGATATGATGATAGAGAATGGATTAATCTTGCTCAGTATAGGGACCGATTGCGGGCTTATGTGAGGGCGGCATGAACCTCCGGGTTCTCTAAAAGCCATTTGTACAGTTCGCGTCAACGTTTTTGGTGTGTGAAATAAGTAATGGGAACGTTAAGTGCTAGTGTCTTACCTTTACCGTAGTCAGTCTGGCAACTGTGTTTGGCAAATGGTTTATGTGTCGTGTATAGGAAGTGGTACCATTCTCAGCTGCACTAGCAACATGTTCACAAACTGGGCACTATACTCTAGGACACACGCCAAAAACTCTGGCGCCAGCTGTAAGTAATTACGGTTGCCAGATATCCTAATGGCAGAAAATAGCGATAGGTGTTAATGTATTTATTTAATTTTTTAGGAAAACCGTGCATTTTGTTTAGTAATTGCAAAGGGATAAATTATTTCTTATTAGAGTCTCTAATGATAACAGTCAACCAGAATCGTATGGAGGGTACTTATCGTGTAAAACAGCGTTAACATATAGGGGAAAATTCTTCTGACTACTCTACTATACTTTTACTACGTCATAGTAATTTTTACCAATAAAACGGTTCGAAACGACGTGTTTCAACCAATCGGTGCTGCATATCCTACAATTTGTATCACCTCCCTAGCATTTGTTTTTATCACCTCTCTAGCATTTGTTTTTATCACCTCCCTAGTATTTGTTTGTTTTTATCACCTCTCTAGCAATTTTTCTTTGTTTGCCAACATTATACTTTCAATAATTGTACGATTTAAAATTACTCATGTTTATTTCATCATCCCTAATTAAAACTTTTCTAACATTTATCTTGTTTATATTATTTAGGTTATGTTATAGCTTCTGCTGTATGAGATTATGGATAGACACGTATCAGAGATTGTTTAATATATATTGATAATTGAAGTGGAATGCAACTGCTTTGTTAAAAATTAAACTGAATCAACAAAGCCTTTTTCTTATAACATTTATACGCTTTCTCCAAATACGTAGTTTAATAGTCAATTAAATTCCACTCGAATTTTGATTTTGTCTAAATAAATCAAAACCTCTAGTGAGATTACTGTCGATAAAATAAATTATTTGGGTCTAATATCGTATTAGAAGTTTTTTGCTCCAGTCTATCCAAGAAATAAGATGAAATGGTTAATTCATACTATTTAGAAAAGATAAGCTTAATTTCGGAAAAAGTGAACGTCATTCTCGGGAAACGTAAATCAAATAACAGAAATAATTCAATCTCACAAAATAATGAAATCAATTTAGGATTTGAACGTTGTTCTCATTTTTTCAGCTACATGATAACTTGTAAGTTATATAGATACTATATAAATACGTATTAAAATAAAATCGATTCTCACTCATTAAACAACGATTAACTTGTAAGTTGTATAGATACTATATAAATACTTATTAAATAAAATCGATTCTCCACTCATTAAACAGCGATTACTGACAATATTCGTTTACATGGCAACAAGAATTGTTTCGGTCATTATAATTCTTATTAATTTTATGCAACTATATCTAATTTAATACGATATTAATAGTACATTATGCAACGAGCCTATAATGATAGTAATTAAGAATCGAGTATGGATATTTATGAAACGAGCACAAGCGAATTTCATAATTTTCATACGAGCTTCTTAATTACCATTATAGGAGAGTTTCATACGACTTTTTATGCTCGACCATATTCCTAACTTTAAATTACCGGTATTCAGATGTATACATTTTATTTGTAACTGACAAGATCGGAAGTGACCTTGTTCTAGGTCGTGAATTGTGAGATGTGCGCAGACGCGAAAGTACTGATTTTTTCCGAGGAACAATAATGTCATTGACCTTGACGTAGTCCCGTTAAACTTGATAATATTATAATATTATAACCTTGATTATTGAATTCGACAATGAAAAACGATATGACAATTTGAATTTATTTGAATATTATTTACAATTAACGCTAATTATTATAGTAACAGAACATAACCTTCTGCGACAGTATTGGATTTCCAGCCTCCGTGACTTTTCGCTAATTCTCTTTCGATTGCATATCCGAGAATAATCGATACTTGCGGTTTTATAACGGTACAAAGCTGACTTGTCATTGGCTGAACACATGTACGCTGAGTTATCATTGGCTGAAGACCTGTACTTTAATGACATGCATTAAAGGACTGCTACCAGATGTATAATTACTACATTTCGGCATGGTCGAGCATAAAATAATTTTAACAATATTAGGGCTTTTCAACACTGAATATATTTTCCGAACTTGAATTCATTTTTTTTTTAATTAACTTGTAGTCTTCCGAACTTTCTATTACTACTAGTAGTTTGTGCAGCAAATGCTGCAAACTAAGTTCATTAGACGTTCAAATAAAAATTTTAAGATTTATTTCAATAAAGAATTGAAAGTTTTGAAAGTTATTTGCTTCCGTAATAATGAAACATACTTCCTCTGAATGGTTTTTTATGGCAAATACTTTCTCTTGAACCTATCCACCTTCAGGTTTTGAGTTTCAACGCGAAAACGCAAGTAACAATATCTGGACGATCAGTGGGTTTTTCATATGGGAGTAAAGCAATACCTATTGCAGGTCATTGTATGTGAGAGTTAAAAAATGTTAGGTTTGCTATGCTTTCGAACAATAGACATAGCATCTTGGTATAGCTCCTACATGTAGAGCTTGAAATGTAGAGGGTAAAATCATTTTATCCTGTTAAGAGATCTTGCTGAAATGATCGGGAGACTACATAATTTTGTAGGCTTCTTATTTTATCAGTAAGTAATACCTTTTGGTCTTTCCTCAGGAACTGTAATTTTTGCGCTCTCTCGAGCCAATACTAAAGAGAATGACGCATATAAATATCTGCAACACACCACCATTAAATAAATGAAAAAGACCCAACCCCACTTGATTAATAACTATAAAAATATTTGATTTTTAATAACAATATTATTATCTTACGTAAGTTTTGTAGTTATATACTACATAGCCGTCACTCAGTAAATTATAGAAATGAAGATCTAATTTAAGTTATTCTCTATTCTATAACCCCAAAACGTTTTACTGTCATGTCATCAATATAGCATTAATATGTATAATATTAATGAAAAGTAGTCACATCATGGCATTAAGTATAATAATATTTAATTTCTAATGGTAATAATGTCATCAAACCATCTCGAATTTTGTAGATTTTAATATCCAATACACCACAGCTTACAGTAATGGCGGACAGTGAATAACCACGCGAGTGAGGCTCTTGACTAAACGGTGATTTTTAGCAGGTGAGTCTGTACACAGGCCAAATATTTTTAGCACAGTTTTATTTCTTTGTACTAAGCTTTTCATTTGTCTTTACATTTCATCAACATGTCTCCCCGTGGCCCAAAAATCGAGGAAATTGAATCTACCGTGCAACGAGTGGTGAAGGACGCGCTACGGGACATGCTACAAGACGCGGGCATGGTACGAGTTCTCGCCGACACGATCAAGGACGCGGTGACGAGTGCAGTGGTGGTGGAACTCCAGAAAAACCTTGACTTCAACAAAGACTTAATTAGTGACTTCAAAAGTGCTCTGGAGCAAAAAGATCGTCGGATCGAGGAGCTAGAGTACAAACTGGACGATTTAGAACAATATCAGCGACGCCAGTGTCTGCGTATTTTTGGTGTAGGTGAGAACAATGGTGAGGACACCGATGTGTTAGCGATTAGTGTGGCGGAGAAGGTAGGGGTGGACTTGAGTCTGGCCGACATTGATAGAAGTCATAGAGTTGGTAGGAGAGATGAGAATCGACCCAGACCAATAATTGTGAAATTCGCTAGTTATAGGAAGAGAAGTGAGGTCTTCCGAAACAAAAGAAAATTAAAAAATTCTGGTTGGACAATTCGGGAAGACTTGACGAAAACTCGCCACAACATCTTACGCGAAGCGATTACCAAATTTGGACAAACCAACGTGTGGACTCAAGACGGCGTCATCATTGTAAAAAGCGGCGACACGAAAAGAAGGATCACCCGTATGGCTGAGATACATAATTAGTAAGTCAAGGCAACTCCTCATAAGTTGTTTGTTATATTAAGAAAGTAATAGTTTAATAATTTAATACTAATTATTTAATTATTGTAGTAATACTATATTTAGTTGCATTACATTACCTCAGTAAATTTAGTCTATTTTTAGTTAGGTTGGCACTATTGCCTATATCGTCCCGCTTTCTGTGGCATGCCCTCAGGCTGATGGCTCGTCTAGCCTCCCCGACCCTCCTCACTGTCGACAACCTGTTCCCACAACTCTATCCACTTGTCTGTCATCCTCCCCAACCCCTCTATTGTCTACCTCTCAGCTGTTAAAGCAGTCTTTCTCACCTGACCCCAAATCTTTGAAAATAGCACATTTAAACTGTCAAAGCATTACCCCTCACTTCCAGGAATTCTCTTCTATTTTCACTAATATAGATGTCCAATGTATTCTTGTTAGCGAGACGTGGCTAAAACCCTCGTTGTCTTCCTCACTCGTTCACTTAAACGGCTATACGTTATGTAGAAATGACAGATTATACAAACGAGGGGGTGGAGTTTGCGCATATATTAGGAATGATCTGCACCCTAAAATTATTCTAAAATCACAAGGCGATGCATTACGACCCGAATATTTGTTCGTAGAAATACAAGCAAGTCTTCATAAATGTCTCTTAGCAGTTATTTATAAGCCTCCCAAAGCTGGACATTTATCCGATTTAGAAAGCCCGTTAGCCGATCTTTTACCGCAATATGAACATATCTTACTTATGGGGGATTTCAATATTAATCTTCTGGCTGTCAGATCAAATGGGACTAATCAACTGCGTAATTTGTTCGAAACTTTCAATCTAACAATTCTTCCACTCAATCCTACCCACCACACACCTACTTCTGATACTTTAATTGACCTAATCATTACGAATAATTCTGATAGAATTCTAACCTCAGGACAGTTACCAGTTCCGGGAATATCTGGTCATGATCTTATTTTTGCCGAGTACTCTCTTCAGTGCCCAAAAAATGCAGCTAAGGTAATTACTTACAGAGATCTAAAAGGCATTGACAACGACCAACTAATTTCTGACGCCCTACAAATGCCATGGCATACTATTTTTAATTTAATTACAGTTGACGAAAAAGTTGCCACCTTTAATGACATGGTAATACAATTATTCGACAAACATGCACCTTTAAAGAAGAGACGTGTCACTCACCGACCTGCCCCATGGCTGAATGACAGTATTCGTAATCTTATGACGTCACGTGACGCTGCTTTCCGGAAGTACAGACACAACAAATCTGCCGAAAACTTTAACAACTACAAAAAACTTAGAAACAAAACCACACAAAGCATTAGGAATGCTAAACGCCGTCACGCCCTGAGTCTCGTCGACCCGTCCATTCCCCCTCGGTGTCTTTGGAATAACTTACGTGATATGGGAGTAGGGAAGAAAGCATCAGAAGCTGAAGTTATAAACATACCGCTTGATAAACTCAATGAATACTTTACCTCACCTCCCACTATACGACCTGAAAAACAGTCAAAACGAAATACAATTAATACTCTCCTAGCTAATCCTCCACCTTCTCGCGAAAAATTTTTCTTCTCGCACATTACTGATTCTGAAGTAAGAAGGGCTCTTAAAAGCATTAAATCTAAAGCACAAGGCACTGATAACATAAGCATAGTCTTTATCAATAAGTTAGTCGATGTCGTGCTTCCCGTAATAACTCATATTTTCAATTCTTCAATTATCACGTCTGTTTATCCGCAACTCTGGAAAACAGCCTTGGTACGCCCACTTCCTAAAGTAAATTCACCTACTTCTGCAAAAGACTATAGGCCAATCTCCATTCTTCCCGTTTTATCTAAAGCTCTGGAACGCATCATTCATAAGCAGTTGTCAGACTACCTAATAGAATTTAATCTTTTAGACCCTTTACAATCAGGATTCACAAATGGCCATAGCACTTCTACTGCTTTGTTGAATGTTACTGAGGACATACGCGCAGCCATGGATAAACGACAGGCTACTGTACTAGTTTTATTGGACTATAGCAAAGCCTTTGATTCTGTTGACTTCGATCTACTATTAACTAAACTACAAACGCTACACCTTTCTGATAGTGCTATCACCTGGATGTACTCCTACCTTACTGGCCGCCAGCAGCGTGTCATATCTAATAATCGTTTCTCTTCCTGGCGTACTGTAGATACAGGAGTTCCTCAGGGATCAGTATTAGGCCCCTTGCTCTTCTCTATTTATATAAATGGAATTTCCAACTCATTTAAGCACTGCAGATATCAAATATATGCAGACGACGTTCAATTGTATATTTCAGCCCGTCACGACACACTAAACGATAGCATTAATAGTCTGAATGAAGATCTTGATTCCATCTCTTCCTGGTCTCAACAATTTGGGCTTAACCTAAACGCATGTAAATCACAGGCTATTCTGTTCGCGAACCGTAGATTAATTCCTGAAGTCAACGACCTGAATATTCCGCCTGTGAAACTGAATAAAACAATCATCCCGTTTAGCTCTACCGTCAAAAATCTCGGAGTACATTTCGAATCTAATCTCAATTGGGATACGCATATTAAATATACATGTAAGAAGGCATTCTCTATTCTCCATTCACTAAAAAGATTGTATCATTATTCATCTAAATTAAAACAGACGCTGGTACAGACACTCATTCTACCTCACTTCGATTATTGCGACGTTTTGTTCAGTGATCTCAGGATTGATTCCGCTCAGAAACTACAGCGTGTTCATAACGCGTGCGTCCGCTTCATTTGTAATGTTCGATACTATGATCATATCTCACCTTCTTTCAAGAAGTTATCATGGCTTAGGTTACATGAGAGGAGAAATCTGCACTCACTTTCTCTCTTATATCGAATTATGCACTCTTCATCCCCCTATTATTTATTCGCTCGATTTCATACTCTCTCTCGCTATCATAATATTAATACTCGATCACAACGCGATAACACGCTAGAAATTCCACTTCACGCATCGTCTCTGTATTCCTCATCCTTCACTGTTGCTACCTCTCGTCACTGGAACTCTCTGCCGCCTGAAGTCAAGGGCTGCCGAACATTGAATTCTTTCAAATCAAAGTTAGAAAATTATCTTATGACGAGTTGCCAAACTAACTTACTATTATGACAAGTGTTGTATTGCATGTTTCCACGTTTTCACATTTTTTTTTATGTTCTAATGATATTCAACTTATTTTATATTTTTGTTTTCATATTTTCCGATAATGTTATATCTCTAATGTGATAAGTTGAGCTATATATAATCTTAATTTTCCTTATTGTGTGTACTTAGAAATATTGTATTCACTGTATACTTTGTACTGCACTATTTTATTACTACTATTATTATTATTATTATTATTATTATCATCATCATGATTATTACTATTCTTATTTTATTTTTATTATTATTATTATTATTATTATTATTATTATTATGAATAATTGTCTTTTTTTTTTGTATGCCTCATTTATTTTGACCTGCTGTTCACATATTATTATGCTTTTTTCTTTCTTTCTGTATGTTATATATTATGTCCGATTTCTTCTTATTTGTTGTTTATTTTTTATTATTATTATTATCTTATTCAATTTTGTGTGTAAAATTGTAGTGTAATTTGTAAATTTGTAGTGTTTTTGTAACGCAGTCTTTACTCCTGGTTGAGTGTTAGAGAAGGCCGTATGGCCTTAACTCTGCCAGGTTAAATAAATCATTATTATTATTATTATTATTATTATTATTATTATTATTATTATTACCACAGCTCTACTCAGAAAATTACACACCGCAGAATCAGATTTGTAAATAAGTTTAGTAAGTCTTGAAGTTTTTAATAACCAATTGAATTTGACCTCTAAATATGTCAGCAATCCTGCAGGTCATGGACTTCGTGTAAATATCCTATTGTTTATTGTAGTGTGTTTTTTTGTTTTATTCTGAAATGCAATTAGTTCTCAAAACTGACGAAAGATGGATTTTGGAAAATAGGAAAATGATGTAGGAAAATTGACATTTCACTGAAAACTGCTATTTTTCTGAAAAACTTTAGATTCCAAGCTTCAAAATGAGGGGTCATTTATTAAAATCCGTTGACCCGTTTTCCCATAATTTCCATTACCAGTTCAAATTATATATATAGATATAATTTTCGAAACTTAAATTTCTTCCTCCAAAATTATATACACTATTTTCGAATTTATAATTGAACGTTTTCTGAAAATAAGACTGGAAAAACAGAGTACTGGACTTTAGAATCTCATCTCTAGAGTGATTCAAAAGATTGTGAGAGAGCTAATTAGATGCAACAAGAGATGTGATTTTCTCGGCATTTGCTCCATTCTGGCTTCTCTACTTCATTACACTGAGCCCGCTTGAACTAGTTTATTACAAAATTAATTAAGAAATTGGAGATTTTCTTCGTTTACTACGAGTTGATTACATTAACTGGAGATTGCTTTCCTACAAATGAATTCAGACAGCTGAAGTCAGAATATTCTAAACATCTAAACAACGTTATAAAATGAATTGCTTGAAAACAGACTTTAATATGAATAAAACATAGTTTATAGTTTTCTTGTCGTGAATTACCACCATTTTCGCTTCCTAACGCACTGGCATATCCTTCTTAACAACCCGAGATAGCATTCTGAGATTTTTGCTAATTTACTTGTTCACACATGAAGCACAAGAATCTTATGACGCCACTTTATATATTGAAATTATTTATATATCTGACGTTCTTCTACAGGGACATCACTTTATTTTTACTAACATTTTTAACATTAACCTGGCTATACTCGGAAACACTGTTGCCCCCTTCCATTACAGGAGTTTGGAGTTGCTAGTGCGATATGTAAACAAATCATTTTACTAGCTATAGGAGGAGAGGAAAGTAGTGTATCCATTTATGTTACAGGGAAATATAGTATTATGATTTTCAGTTTGGTCATTACTTTACAGCAGCCGTGGCGAAAATGTGATCGTGCGCCGAGCCATTGTGTAACCTGCAACGTGCATAGCACCTATGGAGGGAGGCGGACACCCGAAGGGGAAGTGAAGCAACTGTCTGACTTATTAACGGATTTTCATTTTCCTTACTTCAAGCACTTAAATATAATTTTATACAGCATAAGGTTACAAACTAATGTTTAGTACGTGTAACGAAGAAAGAAATTAATAAGAAAACATACGACACATTATCACAACCTATTAACTGCCTTCAGAATGTCTCTGCGACAGAGTTTCAAAGTCAGGAACTATATCACTTACTGCCAGTCGTAGCTTCGGATATTTATTTTTGGCAAAGATTTGAAAAGTTCAACATTTGTTAAGTCCTTACATCTAGCTTTCATTTAACATCACATTGTAAATCTGTGAGTTTAAATTGAAGATCTAACCGAAGTATTCGTACATCTGCTGAAAAAGGATCGACGTACAGAGATGATGATTACGATAATAATAATAATAATAATAATAATAATAATAATAATAATAATAATAATAATAATAATAATAATAAACATTTAACCTTTTAATGTTTTATGAGTGACATGTAGTATAATGCCATTTTATGTTATAGCCTATAACAGTTTCCTCTAAATACTTGTGAACAAATCATACATTTAACAGTCTCATTATATTAGCCGCAAAAAAATGCGTCCTCCCATCCTACTTGAAACTTTCGTTTTTGTAGAGGTACATGGTTTCGAGAGAGACATTGCGACGATACGCCACTCGCAGGTCAGAGACAAATACAAATGGAACGGAGTTTGACTCCAGTGAGTGAGAGGGTGGGGGTTGGGGGAGGTAGGGAGCAAGAGAAATGCATTGCGAGCCACAATGTGCTCGCGAGTCACATTTTCGCCACGCCTGCTTTATAGTATTTTATCAAAAAACAGTAGAATGGTAACAATTTTTTTTTCACAAACTCAAGTCTTCAGGCGGTTATATACATTATGTAATGTCTACTTTATTCAGCATATTACTAACATAATTTATTCCTGAGAATTATGTGAGCACTTCCGTAAGAAACCCCAATTTCTACAGCTAACTTCTTGACCGACTTATTACGACCTCGCTGCATCCTTTCTCTAGCATCTTCTACAGCATCTTCTGTCACCTTTGTTGGCCATCTTACAGTTTTCTTCCTTTCTGTACACCTGTTGCTCTAAATTTATCTACCAGATTAATGACATCTCTACGAAAATATCCCGTTATGATATAATCAGGAAATTGTGAAAAAAAAAAGAAAAACTGTTAAATGATTTCAAGGGAAAAATTGTTCCGAGGCCGGGTATCGCTCCCGGGACCTCTGGTTGAACGTACCAGCGCTCTACCACTGAGCTACCCGGGAACTCCACCCGACACTGTCTTAACTTTCCCCTTTATATCCACACAACTCGCGTGGGCTGACGAAACGCCAGAGACCCACATCGAGTGCACACAATCTCTGTGTGACTTGGAATTGTGGTTTTCTGTTAACATACACAGTGACGTATATATTATGGAAATGTAGTCTTTCAGGTGAAGCTTCCTGTAAAGCAGATTAGAATAATTTCAGTGGTAGAGCGCTGGTACGTTCAACCAGAGGTCCCGGGATAGATACCCGGCCCCGGAACAATTTTTCCCTTGAAATTATTCGAATCTGCTTTACAGGGAGCTTTACCTGAAAGACTAGATTTGCATAATATATACGTCACTGTGTACGCATGATGTGGGTCTCTGGCGTTTCGTCAGCCCACGCGAGTTGTGTGGATATAAAGGGAAAAGTTGAGACGGTGTCGGGTAGAGTTCCCGGGTAGCTCAGTGATAGAGCGCTGGTACGTTAAACTCTTGTTTAAATAATGCTGTTAAGTACCGTACCATATTATAGGGTACCGTACTTTCGGTAACTCTAATCTTCACTTGTGCTCAGTCCACACAGATACATGCAGTTATGCTACACACCATACCTGTGTGAAAATAAACTTCAATAATATAAGCCAGTGATCGCCAAAAAGCTGTGTCACGACACATGCCCGTCTCCACTCAAGCGTAACCATGACATCATATCCCCACCCTCTGTTTACAGCCTTCACTTCGATATAAGTAAAGACATTTATCAGCAGCGGACGTACGCATGGGAGCACAAGTATTTCTTTTGTGCAGATGGCAAAAATATGAGACACTTAATTTGTTGTAAAATTTAAATGAAGTGTAAAAGAACAATGTACGTTGTCATTATTCTTCTTGTTACAAAGACTACCACGCCCTTACCTGTAAGTTGAATATTTTATTAATAAACCAAAAATAAAAAGTATCGGCTTCTATTCTTAATCGGGGAAAATACTTCGACTTTTTTTTTTCCGACGTATGAGTGTAATTTGAATATTTCATTAATAAACAAACAATTAAAAATTATCGGCTTCTATGTCTTCATCAGGATAAAATACTTCGATGTTTTTTTGAAGTGTGTAGTGTAATTTACGACTTCGTGACCAGTCTGGTATGTTTTTCTAACTTCAAATATCTGCTGATGTGAAGCACATGTTCTTTTTATGATAAATAAGAAAATATATTCTATTTTATTAATAATACAGGGACATCATTTTATTTTTACTTCAATTTTTATTTTACCTGAGTTTTTGAATGTACTTCACTCTCACCCCTTCTACTAAGAAAGTTCCAACTCCACACAGAACCAAGACCGCAGATAGTAAGCAGAGTTACTGAGTATAGTACGTTCCAGAAATATGTTCGCGTTTTCCAGTGACGAAAGAGCTTTCAATATTGAATCATATTTTCGCACAGGTACTGTCCGTTTGCCTACGTCGCATCCCGATTTCCTCCACCTGCTTCTGCTCGCCCCTCTGTAAAAGCTGGGCTGTCTTAGCTCTTTTCTGAAAACATTAATTTCTCTTAGGAATTGGACGTTTACGTAATATTATACAGCTGTTTAATTTAACTTAAATAAAAGGGCCTCCTTAAGTAATTAACTGTCACGTCATTTCCTCCCTTTCTACAATCCTGCGGCATAACCACTTGGACGGACAGTAGATAGCATGTCTGAGTAATTTTATATTTTCGGGTCGAGCAGAAGTGAAAATTGAATTCACAGTACGTAGAGTAGGTACAGAATTATTTCAACATGAGTTACTAGTACGAAGGACGAAACTGGCAATTGGAATTAGATGCAATAGTCTATAGTGCGATAATATGCACAAAAGAACTGAAGCCTGCATCGAAATGAACGGCCACCATTTTCAAAATGTGTTTAAATATCCATATTATGATTATTTTTCAATTTAACTTCTTTCTCTACATTATACGCTAATGTGCTGTAGACAGTATAATATACACTGCATAATGAATACGTTCGCATGGATAACTCACTTCGTGAGTAAAAACACTTATTCTTAATACAGTACTGTACTTTCATTAAAGAAAAACCTAATGAAAATTATCAAACTCAAAATCTCGATATTTCCTAGATTACGTAAATGGATGAACTACTTTTCTTCCTTCCTATACCTAGTAGAGTGATTTGTGTTTTACGCCAGTATCATCGAACTCCAGTCTTGGAGGGGGGAGCAAGCGGTGTTTCCGGTTCTCTAAAGGTATAGACAGGTTAATATTAAAAATGTTAGTAAAAATAAAATGATGTCCCTGTACAAAAATAATGAATATGAGGATAAAAGATAACATGTAAAAAAAGTGTGTGTAGTTAATAAGTAGAAGAATATTATATTGTTTTTGTTTTTTGTCACAGTCCGTCTCTGCACTGTTATTCGCTGCATTACCTGAGGAGATATCCACTCCACCCCTCTCCCTGCGACAGTGGTGTGCGGGTTGCATTTCTCTTACATCACAATTTCGTGTTGTTTGGCAACCATTATAAGCTTTTTCTTCTATAGAAAACGCAACATATTTCTGAAACACACTGTACTCTGTATTATTTACTTCACTGCTAGCAACAGCGGCCGTAAGGTTGTGTAGCTGACGTTAGCAAGGACATTAGTGAAAGGGGTGGGAGTCAAGTACATTTAGAAACGCAGGTACAATAAAAATTGAAGTAAAAATAAAATGATGTCCCTGTATAACATTTATATTACTCTGCAAACCCTGCGCACTTTATTAACATCGCATTTTCCCCGAATAGGCATTTCCATGTAACTCTGTAAATGATACAGCAAACACAATCCTGCGGGAATGAGGTCAAATGAAACCAAAGAATAACGACGACGTCGTACGGCGGAAAATGAAATTTAAATTTCCTAATTTTCTTCCTCGCTTGTAACGGTCCATAGAGTATCGTGTTTCCACTCTTCTCCTTCCATTTTAAAATCAGTGTATATCAACATTTCAGACGCCTCGTTTTATAAATTGTTATAATCAAAGAGGGACTCCAATCTAGATATTTCCACTTCAATCTATTTCCATTGCTTTCTCCCTACCCCTTTCAGTCTGTTGTATGATAGATGATTGGAGCAGTTGATTTCGCAGACGTTGCATAGTCGCTGTAATTCACCGACGAGGCCAAGAAGATAGCCTTACAAGGGAAGAAACTGAACAGATGTGAAGATGAAGTAAATTCAGACTTGTTGCAGGATTATTTCAATAAGCGACTGAAAATATTCCATGCAATATAACAAATATGGATTTCATGAAGTAGGCATAAACGCTTTAAAGTCTATCTTGTTGCGAATGATGTTTCTGAACTATTTGGAATACTTACCATACAGTACATAGAATAAATGAAATCAAATAGACAGTGTAAACCTTCAGTAATGTCATTAATTTTAGTGGATTATTCTTTTCATATTTTTCAAACAAAAAAGTTTAATACAAGTTTGCTCATTTTTTTTCTTTCTTTTCAAGACAATAGTAATATGCGTTACAAGAGAGGTATGTTAACGTTTTCATGGTCGAGGAAAAGATTGAAAAAGCGAAACGTAGTTGAGCTTTTTTAATTTCCGAGAACATGAAAACAAACATACCGCTCGTGTATCGTACATTATTTTGTGCGAAGATCGTTTATTACATACCTGAAAAACGAATTTCTAATTAGTTGAAATGAAATCTCCATGTTGGTTTCTGTTTAATGACGGCAACTTCGGAAAACCAAAATATCTTTCTTCAACATTGTTGCTATAAAATGTTTTCTGTGTTTACTATACTCCAGCAGGCCGTGATATACGTCTGTCTTTTTTTCCCCCCAGTTTATAAATGCGAACTTAAAACAAACGGTAAGGTTATGTAATGATTTATTTTTCATTTTAATATTTTAACAATATTATTTATATAACATATTGCAGTAATAACATCGGCATCTGGAATCTTGTTGATTTTTTCACGGCTTCCTTAATGTTACTTGTATCAGGAATGCAATAAGTTTCGTGGAGTAGTAGAGTTTACTTAATTTTTGCAAATATTTAAAAACAATAATTAACATTGCAATTTAGGTGAAATTGCAGTGGTAAGTTTCCAATTTATAATTATTACTATGTGAAACGTCTCTAAAAATAATATGTTAAAAGCCTAAAGCAGTAAAATGAATGTCGCGCTTAAGCGGTAAGAAGAGGGAAATTGTTATGTGTGTTACGTTGGGAATACTGAATGTGGTATTTCACACTTACCGCGTATTGGTTCTGTGCGGAAAACAAGCAAATATGCACGATCACGCACAAAAATTGTTTTATATGAAACTTTTTTAAGCGTGTTTTTGGAAAGACATTATTTAATTCCCAATATACAGTACTCAGTCAATTTAAGAGAGCAGTGTATGAAATTACTGAAATAATTTTAGTTTTGTCTTTTTTACAGAATGTAAGGGGTGTTGTTGTTGTTTTCTAATGCCAGGTGTTTGACAATAAAATCATTTCACCTCTTGCACTCCAATATTTTTCAAAGATATTATCATGACCAGCCACTGAAGCACAGATTTTGAGGTGTTCCGAATCCATTTCTTGGTTTGAGTTGCACAATGGGCAGCTAGGGGACTGATATATTCCAATTCTATGCAGGTGTTTGGCCAAACAATCATGGCCTGTTGCCAATCTAAATGCAGCTACAGACGATTTCGGTAATTAAATATGGATTATGATGCAGAGAGTTCCATTCTTTCCCTTGAGATTGTGTTATCAAATTTTGTTTGTTGAAGTCTAAGTATGTAGATTTAATAAATATTTTCACAGAGTAATATGTAAATTTAGTAACAGGTCAAGGGGTGCAAATGATATCATTTTCGTAGTCGTCGGGGACATTCTTCAAGATCAAAAAATGAAGAAATATTTGTAGACATTCAAAAAACTGAATGGTGCTTCGCCTTAAGAAAAAATGTTTAATTACGTCTCTCTGTCACATCTGAAAATTAGTAACAGTTATTCTGAAATATCCTGTATAGGCTACTTTACTAACAACGGAAGAAGTCCCAAAAGAGTATGAAAATGGTGATAGACAAGATGAAATGAAGGGGTGGGGAATGAACGATGGCCATGCAAGATAGAATGAAGAGTGGCGTTCTTGTGAAGAGTAATGTACACACGTGACGATCGCACCATCGTGTCGTTTAACGTCAGTGACCGCAGCCACGGAAATTGGAAATAGTCTGAGGTACTCTTCAGAGAATATGTGACACACCATCCCGCCTGACGTCATCGCAATCAATACTATGGCGGATATGTAACGAAAATCTGTACAGACTTTCGTCTAATGTACGAAATAATATTGCCTCAACTTTCAGTTGGTGTAACTGTGCTTATCAGCAGACCCACGAGCACACTGGCCTTCAAACGCATCGGACCTGAAATTTCGCTTCTTTTATGAATTTCGAATATGAAGTACTTTATGTAATGAAGGCCGAATAAATCAAGTTTTAAAACAGAAAAAATTAATGGCTGTTCTTTCTAATATCTTGTAGTAGACTGTCCAGAGCAAATACTATCGATTGTCATTTAGCCTACTATCGAAATTGTTCGCTACAAATGTATCCTCTCTCTCAGAGGTAGGGTTACCATAAATGTAACCGAGCAAGGTGGGTCAAGCGTTCCGCACGGGACTCGCATTCTGGAGGTCCGCGGTTCAAATCCCTGAATCGACCAACCTGACTGTGGTTCTTCTGTGGTTTTCCACATTTACTTAGGCAAACGCCTGGTTGGAATTTTCATTGCCACAGTCCATTTCCCTTTCTCTTCCCTTTATTTTTAGTGGGTTATTTTACGACGCTGTATCAACATCTCAGGTTATTTAGCGTCTGAATGAAGTGAAGGTGATAATGCCGATGAAATGAGTCCGGGGTCCAGCACCAATAGTTACCCAGCATTCCTCTTCCCTGTAGAAAAAGAATTTAAATTTCATATCATTCATCTTCATCATCTAATTCTATCTCTGGGTTCCAAGCATTTCCAGTATCTCTGCCTGGATTCATTCCTTAAGAGCACTTCCGAGGGCGCTTCGACACCTTAGAAGGGCTACTTGGTCACCTTGACGGTATGAACGTAAGGCAGGGGGATTAGGGGGTCCATTGGGTGAGCGGATGAGGGGTCTCATGCAGCCGGTGGGCTGGTACACATCATTCTCATTTATCCCATACTTCGGGGTGCACAATAGGCCATTGTCGAGCCGACATGCTCAAGGATCGTCCCTAACTCGCCCCTAGTCACTCAATACTACTACTACTACTACTACTACCATAAATGTACTAGAGTTATTTATTTCCCGGATGAAATCATAGTAATGAATTCATCGTCCTTCAAATGCCATCGCTGTCTGCAAAGTTTGATCTCGGGAACCTTAGACCTAGTTCTGGTACGAGTATGTTTAACAATAACACAGGAAGATTGGTAGGCCTAGTTCCTCTTTATTTAAAGCAGTTCCTTATTGTAAGCAATACCGTCTAGACATTGTCCCCAACTTTCTTGTACATTTAAGCTCACTCTTCTATACACTTTTTTTATGAAGTAAACTTTATTGTACAGTAGTAAGTACACTATAGCTGTGATTAACTGAAACCGAAAAACAGAAGAAAAAATAACTTGAATTTGTTTATGGGTATTGCCTACTGGCAATTCCAAAAGAATTCTATAGACTCATACAGCGGCGTACGCAGAATTTTGTCAAAGTTTATTAGTAAAAACTTCAATCAGAACGATAAAATTTACTTTCAGTGATTATTTTACGACGGTTTATCAAATGCTATGGTTATCTAGTGTCACAATATGAAGGTGGTAGTGCCAGCGAAATGAGTCCGGGGTCCAGCGCCGGAAGTTACCCGGCATTTGCTCTCAATAGGTTGAGGGAAAACCCTGGAAAAAACTTCAACCAGAACGATCAATGTTATTTTATTCTGGTCATTTTACGACGCTTTATGAATTGCAACGTTTATCTATTGCCTGAATGATGTGAAGGTGATAATGCCAGCGAAGTGAGTCCGGGGTCCAGCGCCGAAAGTTACCCGGCATTTGCTCTCAATAGGTTGAGGGAAAACCCTGGAAAAAACCTCAACCAGAACGATCAATGTTATTTTATTCTGGTCATTTTACGACGCTTTATGAATTGCAACGTTTATCTATTGCCTGAATGATGTGAAGGTGATAATTCCAGCGAAGTGAGTCCGGGGTCCAGCGCCGAAAGTTACCCAGCATTTGCTCTCAATAGGTTGAGGGAAAACCCTGGAAAAAACCTCAACCAGAACGACCAATGTTATTTTATTCTGGTCATTTTACGACGCTTTATGAATTGCAATGTTTATCTATTGCCTGAATGATGTGAAGGTGATAATTCCAGCGAAGTGAGTCCGGGGTCCAGCGCCGAAAGTTACCCAGCATTTGCTCTCAATAGGTTGAGGGAAAACCCTGGAAAAAACCTCAACCAGAACGATCAATGTTATTTTATTCTGGTCATTTTACGACGCTTTATGAATTGCAACGTTTTTCTATTGTCTGAATGATGTGAAGGTGATAATTCCAGCGAAGTGAATCCAGGGTCCAGCGCCGAAAGTTACCCAGCATTTGCTCTCAATAGGTTGAGGGAAAACCCTGGAAAAAACCTCAACCAGAACGATCAATGTTATTTTATTCTGGTCATTTTACGACGCTTTATGAATTGCAACGTTTATCTATTGTCTGAATGATGTGAAGGTGATAATTCCAGCGAAGTGAATCCAGGGTCCAGCGCCGAAAGTTACCCAGCATTTGCTCTCAATAGGTTGAGGGAAAACCCTGGAAAAAACCTCAACCAGAACGATCAATGTTACTTTATTCTGGTCATTTTACGACGCTTTATGAATTGCAACGTTTATCTATTGCCTGAATGATGTGAAGGTGATAATTCCAGCGAAATGAGTCCGGGGTCCAGCGCCGAAAGTTACCCAGCATTTGCTCTCAATAGGTTGAGGGAAAACCCTGGAAAAAACCTCAACCAGGTAACTTTTCCCTACAAGATTTGAACCCGAACCGTTCGTTTCACAGTCAGACTTGCTAACCATTACTTCACAGCGGTTGTTAGGGAATGACATTTTGTATTAATGGCCCCTCACGACAGACTTTAAAGAATAGTTAAAATTATATTGATTCTAATGCAAATAAAGTTGTTTAGCGTCCCTACTCACTACAATCTGTGCACAGTATACGTAATAGTTCCTGGACTCGACTTGCATGCAAAGAACGCCAAGGATTCTTCTGGCTTCTGTATAATCCACAGCTTCTTCAACCTATAAAATTCTAGTCTGGTGCGCTACAGAAGGCTGCAACATGCAACTAAATAAAAGAAGAAAACAAGGCCCCCTTGCTTAGTTGTAATGCATCAGCTTCCCCGCTGCTGATGGAAGCGTTGCCTCTGACGACCCGTGGGAGACAACGTGGATCAATGCGGACGTCGGTAATAGCCTCATGGAAATAAACGAAGGCTTCTCATTTAGAGCAATACTAGAAATAGAGGAGGGAGTTCATAATTTTCCTTCCGTCTGGGGATTTTAATCAGCATTCTCGGCTCCCGTGGGATGGAGTCAGCCACCAAGACGTGTGGTTCAGCCAACACTTCTTCTTTCGTATGAAAAAATTTCGTGCAATTAGCTCTACCGCCGTCCATTGGGTTTCTCCTGAACTGCTCTCAATTACGAGTATACGAAAAATTGCGCATTCAGATTAATATGAAGACACCAGCCCCTGCAGTTGGTACTGACGAATTTCAGCATGCTGTTCTGAAGTGATTAAAATGAAACGTAGTTTTAACGAACGCCAGTATAATGAAATATTCAGTATTAAGAAGTTATTTTCTGTCCCATGTCTATTTCCCAAATAAGTTAGTGTCAAAATATTTTTCATTAAACTAATTTCGTTTTTACGAAAAAAAGACTGTCAAAAAGTATATATTTTTTTTTAGAAAAATATTTTAAAGTTATAGTATGTAAGTTATTATTCGGTTGAGAAGCTTTTATCATCCAGTCTGCTGTCAAAAAAATCTGAAAGTTAGACTTTATAAAACAGTTATATTACCGGTTGTTCTCTATGGATGTGAAACTTGGACTCCCAATTTGAGAGAGGAACATAGGTTAAGGGTATTTGAGAATAAAGTGCTTAGGAAAATATTTGGGGCTAAAAGAGATGAAGTTACAGGAGAATGGAGAAAGTTACACAACGCAGAAATGCACGCATTGTTTACTTCACTTGACATTATTAGGAACATTAAATCCAGACGTTTGAGATGGGCAGGGCATGTAGCACGTATGGGCGAATCCAGAAATGCATATAGAGTGTTAGTTGGGAGGCCGGAGGGAAAAAGACCTTTGGGGAGGCAGAGACGTAGATGGGAGGATAATATTAAAATGGATTTGAGGGAGGTGGGATATGATGTTAGAGACTGGATTGATCTTGCTCAGGATAGGGACCTATGGCGGGCTTATGTGAGGGCGGCAATGAACCTTCGGGTTCCTTAAAAGCCAGTAAGTAAGTAAGTATGTATGTAAGTGAAGGACCAGAAATAATATCAGAAAATTCAGGCTCTAAATTTCTTAAATTTTACAAGAAAATTAACTCACAAGTAGACAAAAATTGCAATGTACCATAACAACACTTATTAGAACTTAAATCGCTGATAAAAGTATAAAAAAAAGTTACTAATAACAGTTTTTAAAAGCCACTTTTATCACCCTCTATATCCACAGACCTCAAAGTGGGCTGACAACCGTCAAACAACCAACATTGAGTGCACACTAACTCTGTGTGACTTAAATTGTGGTTTTCTGTTAACGAACAGTGACGTGTATTATGCAAATGTGCACTCAATGTTGGTTGCTTGACGATTGTCAGCCCATTTTGAGGTCTATGGATATAGAGGAAAAATTCAGGGGCGTATTTTGCGGGCTACCGGGGCTACCGGCGGTAGCCCAAGGAAATTACAAAAGAAAAAGTTTATAATATAACATAATGTAATAATTTTGTATTATTAGTTTTACCATAGTAATTAAAATTAAAGTAATTGTTAGATATATTTTGTGTAATAATAGGGTCAGCGGTAGCCCAAACCCTTTAACCAGTATACGCCACTGGAAAAATTGGATCTGTGTCTGGTACAGTTCCCGGGGTAGCTTAGTTGGTAGAGCGTTGGTACGTTTAACCGAAGGTCCTGGGTTCGATATCCGGCGCCGGAACAATTTTTCCCTTGAAATTATTCAAATCTTAATATACAGTACGTACATTACACTATGAACAGCTCACTGAAGTTCAGCAGTCTGTCCAACGTACGAACTTCACCATCAACTTCAATGTGGATTAAAAATGATTCAGGTACTTGTAATATTTCGTGTTCAATTGGAATAATTTTTTATTTCTTTTTGTTAAGTGAAGTTTGAATTGTTTAAATGAAGTTCAGTACATTCCAAATGCAGTGATTTGTTTCGTATAATATATATTAATTAACACTGCCTTTTGCGTATGAATTTAACATGCATTGAAGGATTGTAGCATACATAGAAGGCAGTGATTTTCATTACAATTCCAGAGCAGTTATTTGTAATATTTCAACATACTTATCTACAGTAGGTTGGCAACTCTGAATCCAGTAAAACCAACTTTCAATCGTGGCGTCAATTTGCAGTAACGACGAGAAAACACACTATCGTGCAGAAAGGAATTTTACAATGTTACATTTCTTCGGATCAAATTTCTGCACATTTAAAAGACAAAACTAAAATTCTTTCAATCACATATTACCATAATACATTGCTCACTTAAACTGACTGAGGATATCTGAAATTAAATCAATGGCTTTCCAAAAACACGCTATGAAATGTTTCACATAAAACAACGTTTATCTCGAAAGTGAAGTAAACACGAGCAACATTGTATTGAACTTTTTTGTCTGGAATATCTCAAAGAATAACCGTCTTATATTAATGATATTACTTACAGTTCACCTTGTATATATGTAGTCTGGGTCAGCTTACTTCATACCCTCAGGGTGAAACCTAACCATTTTCCCCTCATTGCTATATATGCTAGTGGATTGTGGTGATTTTTTAGTTTGCAGATTGAATTTTCTTTTGCCAACTTCGTTTCGAATTTCCATACTGACAGATACTACAAATGGTAGTGATTTTGAAACTCGTATGTTGGCAGCTGAGACAAATATCGACAATATTTGTCGGTACTGGAGTTCCATGAAATTAAAATTGTACTAGATTCCTGAGCCGGTTACTGGAAGCTAGTGAAATTTGAACATACTAACAATTAATTAATAGCAGTATTAATATTAATAAATAATAGTTATTTTATGTGTTGGGTTGTGGTTATAATTCAAAACTATAAGTTTTCGGAGTTAGTACTAATAATTTCATGTGGTCAAACAAAGTACATTTTTATGTTAGGTCTCGTGAGTCAATTGTTTAGTCAAACCAATGAATTTCGTATTGCCAAACAAAATACTTGACATGTTGACCCCTTTCCCGTATAGTTTGCTACGAAAATATGTCACAAATTACTGAATTATTTAGCATAACCTTTCATCATATAGTACTGTAAGTAAAAAAGTCATTTAGTACGTAGGATCGTGTGATATCTGATATGTATAATCAATTTCTGTATATCATAACTGGTTGAATTGTTTATGCCTTAAATTTGATGAACTTACTTGTTTTGTATTATACATATAGTTCAACTGATGAATAATCGTTTGCGTTTGTAAATTTAATAATCTGATTGGCTATGTATTGTATACTTTTAGTAGAGCCATCGATGTAGCTCAGTCGGCAGACTCGCTGGGCTGCTGATCCGGAGCTGCGTTCGGGCTTGGGTTGGATCCCCCTTTGGTCTCATTGAATGGTTTCTTACGAGGTTTTCCACAGCCGTGGGACTGAAGCCGGATGGTCTATGGCGAGTCCTTGGCATCAACCCCCTCGATTAGATTACCCCCGTCTTTGATTTGATTACCTGGTTGGGTTTTTCCGAGGTTTTCCCCAAACCAAAAGGCAAATGCCGGGTAATATTTTGGCGAATCCTCGGACCTCACCTCATCTCACTACATCTCGCCAAAATATTGTAAAAAATTGCACAAAATTGTAGAAATTGTAAAACTATAAAAAATTGTAAAAATTGTAATTGTAATATTGGAAAATTTTGACTTGTTCCACATCTTAAAGCTTCATTGCTCATGTAAGATCTATGGAATAAAATGAATGAATGAATAACAGTTGGCAACACTGACAAGACGGCAATATTTGCTGTTTAGGAACTGTTCTTATGTGACCCTCAATATACACAAATTTTAAAGTCAACAGCTTCAGGAATGCAAGTTCTGAAACTAATTCAAACTTTTTAAATAATATTACTGAGTAGGCTATTTTACTTTCTTGTTTGTATAAATAATTGAAGTTCAATACCGTTAGGAACTTTACTTTCTGACTTCCTCCCACATGCATGCAATGGATCTCCCTGGCAACACACATCATAAACCTCACAGCTACTAGCTTCACTGCTGTAATGAAGAACACTCCAACAGGCTGCCGTGACAAGGCGGGCTTGTTACAGGCGTGCAGAGCAATAGCTCAGGAAGAAGTTGCGCAACATGGCTACCTGTGCTCACACGCCTCTAGTACGTGTTGAGCACCTTGTTAACGTGTCAACGCCAGTTAATAATGTACTGCCTTCGCACACGTGCAGCCGGTATGAACCTAAATCTGGGTATCATTGGGTATCATTATTGATCAGAATTTAAAATGGCCTCATCATATTACTTATCTTTGTAAGAGGCTTCGTAAAACAATTTATAAATTCGTTAATCTTCGATGCTACTTACCTATTAGAGTTCTATGAAATGTTTATTTGGCCATTATTCAGTCTATCATTCAATATGGTATAATTGTTTGGGGTGGAAGTACAAAAATTAATCTTAGTCCGTTAAATTTACTACAAAAACGAATAATTAAAATTTGTTTGAAGAAACGTTTCGATTATCCAACTAAATTAATTTATTCTGAATTTAATGTATTTAATATTGAACAAATTTATATGTATACGCTGTTAAAATTTTATAATAAAAATCGTAATAAGTTTATATTACAGACACACAATTATGACACAAGACGAAATATTAATTCAACATTAGTAGAACCTAAATGTCTCACATCTGCTGGTCTAAAGCATAGCATAAATTTTGGCCCTCGGTTGTACAATGCTTTAACTAAATTACACGCAGAACTTCTAACATGTAACCCACTAACATATAACAAAAAAATTAGAAACGTGTTAATATCTTCAATTTGATTAAATAAATTTATAGCCTATGTGTATGAATTAATCAACCTATATTATATTTGTATTCTATAATTTTGAAATATATATTAGTCCTATTTTTCACGTGCGATATTATTCTTCTCTAGTGTTAATATTATATTATATAATTCCATTGCCGCTGTAATTATATTTTAGTTCCTATTTTATTTTACTTATTTATTTATATTATTATTATTTTTTTTATTTTAATATTATATCTGAACTGCGACCGAGCACGAGCGCTGCTCATTCGGTCTCAAATTTTGTTAATACTACTGTATCTTCTTTTTATATTGCTTGTATTATTTTATTTGTTTTTCTCTTGTTTTTTTTGTAATTATATTTCTTTATTCTGTATACTTCTTTATTCTGTATATCGAAACGAAGAAAGGAGAAAGGCTAATAAAACAAGATGAAAAAACAAGATAAATGGACGAGTTTTCACGAAACATCAAGAATCACTTCTACGGTCTCTGTTTAAATAAGTAGGAAATTCATTATAAGACAAAAAAATATGCGGTTGATCATATGCCATAATTTGTAGATTTCGTTTGACAAACTTTACAATTATTGCACATATCTACCAAGTAAAATATCCTAAATTAGTTGCAAGAGTGAAGATAAATGCATATAAGACGAATGCCATGGTTATCAGAAGAAAAATAAGGAAGGTAAACGTGCGAATTCTGAATGAAGCAGTAGAGCAAGTGGACAGCTTGGGGTGTACTATAGACAGTAACATGAGCTGCTGCCAGGAAGTCAAAAGGAGGATAGCAATGACGAAGGAAGCTTTTAGTAGAAACAGGAGCATCTTCTGCGGACATTTGGAAAAAGAACTAAGGAAGATACTGGTGAAGTGCTTTGCGTGGAGTGTGGCATTGTATGCGACAGAAACATGGACATTATGACGAAGTGAAGAGAAACGACTATACTTCGTTCCGTAATATCTGACAGGAGATGTAAACACTACCGGCAGAGGAGGAGAAAAGTATAACAGATATATTCTGTAGGACCAAAAAAAATCTTTACGTAGATTCTTCGCCCAACAGTGTTTATTATTGTGGAATCCCGGCCACCAAGTCACTGAGTTGAGTGCGCTCCTTCTATAATGGCAGTTGGCTTAATATATTATGAGTCACCGCGTGACTCAGTCGGTTAAGGCGCTTGCCTGCCGGTCTGAAGTTGCTCTCGGGCGCGAGTTCGATCCCCGCTTCGGTTGATTACCTGATTGGGTTTTTTCCGAGGTTTTCCCTAGCCGTAAGATGAACACTTTCACGCATGAGAAAAAGTAAAATTAAATAAAAAAGGAAACAAAACAAAAATAAAGGGGGAAAAAGCAGAAATGTAAAAACAAAGAAAGGAAAAGGAAAAAGAAACAGAAAAATGAAAAAGCAAAGAGAAAGGCAAAGAAAAGCATAAGAGAAAAAAGAAAAAAGTAAAATAAACAAGGAAAAGAAAAAAGAAAACGGAAGAAAAATAAAAAAGCAAAATAAAAATAGTAAAAGAAAAAAGAAAAGAAAAAATAGAAAAAAGAAAAGAAAAAAGAAAAAGTAAAATGAAATATGGAAAAGAACAAAGAAAGAAAAGTATATGAGAAAAAAGAAAATGAAACAAAAGAAAAAGCGGATGGATAAAAACGAAGACAAAAGAATGGAAAAAAGAAGACAAAAAGAAAGAAAATAAGTAAAATTAAAAAAGGAAAAGAAAAGAAAAAGGTAAAGTTAAAATGAAATAAGAAGAAACGCAGAAAAGCATACCAGAAAATAAAATAGGTAAAATGACAAAAGAAAAGAAAAAAAAGCAAAATGAAAACACAAAATAAAAAAAAATAAAAAGGAAAATTAAAATTAAAGTACAAAAGGAAAGAAATAAGAAAGAAAAAGAAAAGCAGAAAACGGAAAAGAAAGAAAAAGAAGAAATAGTAAGATAAAAAAGAAAATGACAAAGAAAGAAACAAGGAATGCACCAACGTAAAAAGAATGAAAAGAAAAGTAAGAAGTAAAATGGAATAAGGAAAAGAAAAAAGGAAAAGACAGGAAAGAAAATCATAAAAGAAAAAGAAATGAAAGGAAAGAAAAAAGGTAAAATGAAAAAAGGAAAATAAAAAGCACAAGAAAAAGGACAATAGAAAGAACAAAAGCAGAAAAGAAAAAAGAAAGAAAAGAAAAAATAGATAAAATGAAAAAGAAAGAACAAGAAAAGCATTAAAGGAAAAAGGATAAAATGAAAAAAGAGAAAAAAGATGGGAAAAGGAAAGAAGAAAAGAAATAAAAGGAAAGAAAAAAGAAAACGCCAAATATAAAAAGGAAATAAAGAAAGAAAGAAAAAGTAAAATAAAAATGTAAAAAGATAAAAAGATAAAACAAAAGGCAAACAAAGCAGAAAAAGGAACAAAATAAAAAAGTAAAAGAAAATAGGAAAAAAAAAACAAATGAAAAAGTAATAGAAGAAAATTACAGAATAAAAAGAAAGAAAAGGGAGGAAAAGATAAAATGAAGAAAGACAAAGAAAAAAGAAATGAAAAATAAAAAGGAAAATAAAAATTTGAAAAGAAAAAGGAAAGAAAACAAAAGAAAACAAGCAAAATGAGAAGATAGAAAAACAAAGGAAATAAGTAAAATGAAAAGGCGAAGAAAGAAGGAAAAGTATAAAAGAAAAACAAAAAATAAATTAATATAAAAGAAAAAGTAAAAGGAAAAAGGAAAGAAAGCGAAGAGCAGAAAAGAAAAATGAAAGAAAAAAGAAAAAGTCAATTGAAAAGGAAAGTAAAAGGAGAAAGTTAAGTGATAATACTAAAAGAAACTAAACAATGAGCTGCACTGTCCACATGGAAGGGAGGTTGGGATGGCAGGGCGGAACTCGTCATGCAGCCACCTCCTCGTGGTGAGTTCTGGGTTGTTTCACTTCACTGAAAATGAATTAAACAAGGAAAGAGCTGCTGCATTATTCATGTTACAACTGATACATATAATATAAATTAGTGCTAATACTGTACTATCGCCATTCCCGCATTACAAGGGTTATGCCTGCATTTTAAGCAGCTCTCTCTCTCTCTCTATTTAGTATTAAGTAACGTTCTGCCCGAAATATTAGATGTATTTCTCTAACACGCTGTATTTAATGCAGACAAATTTGTAACTTTATACAATAAATGCATACTGTATTATTCTCTCTTCATTTATCGAATCCTCCAGTATAAATATCTGTAGAAAGTGAGACACGAAACAACACAATGAATTTGTTTCAATTTTACTTTCACATAGAAACAGTTTCTTCTTTTCAACGCAATGACTTCTTCCCTATTGTTTCTATTCCTTTCTCCGCTTATTGGAAGTTTCAAACTCACTAAACACATTGCAGCTGATTCAGAACGTTTCCATTCATTGAACGCTATTCCATTGAAGGGGCCGATATCTGCTCACTCCACATTTCTCGCACTGAACGCTACAGCTCACTACACGCTTTCTCGATCTGCTAGCACTTTTACAGATTCACTTATACTGGTGACAGACTACAGTCACTAATCGCGATTATCGACCTAATCGCGATCGGGTTTGTAGTGTGTCACCGTCCCGATCGCGATCAGGAACTTAATCCTGTTTCCAGAACTAGATAATCGCGCTGAGGCACGGCCCAGTGGACGAAAGTAACATTTTAGTAATCTTTGGTTTCGAATCACCTTGATTTATATTATTTAGGAAGTCGTGATAGCTTCTGCTGTGGAGTTTTGTTACCCCTTCCATTGTATTAAATGAAATAGAAACGAAAATGAATTGCTAGAAAATGAATTTGGCTACTATTAGACGTAGTGGAGAAATTTAATGCAGATGTGAGAAAAGAAATATATTAACAAATTCATATTTCAATAGAAGGCTGCTGAAAGATGTTTCACTTGAATAAATAATGGGTTATAACCTGAAACTAGTTTCTTTTTTAGATTTTCAATTTCAGTCTCCATTACGACGCTATCGTTGAGGTTAGGGTTGATTTTAAAATAATATAAATTCTTGGCATGATGACATAAATTTTATAGGTCATAAAATCTCTCTTCAAAATAATATAAAGAGTAATGATATAAATTGTATGACTTTACATTGTAAAGCATATAACAATTTTATTTTAACAAATAAATTCCCATATCAAGCTGCAAGAAACAACAAAACAAAAAAGGAAAAACAATGAACAAACATCAAAAGAACTCTAGGTGTTGTCCAGGAGGGATACAAACATATACGTATGCGATCGGAGCTAATCGCGATGAGCGAATGTAGTCTGTCACCAGTATTAATAATAATAATAATAATAATAATAATAATAATAATAATAATAATGGCTTTATTTAACCTGGCAGAGTTAAAGCCGTAAGGCCTTCTCTTACACTCAACCAGGATTAAAACTTGCTTACACAGTTGAACATAAAACTGGATCGGTATTAAGTAATTACATACTGATACAATTTAGGTACATAATGAGATCAAAAGAGGTAGTTACATAAAATTTACCTCATAAAATAAAAATAAACATAGTGAAATACATATTAATGTTGTTAGAATCAAATACGAATCACATAAAAACAGAAGTCGATAATTCAATAAAAAAAATGTACACAGTAAAAATAAAAATAAACACATTAGTATACATATTAGTATTATATTACAATTAAGTAGGATTTACATAATTAAACCAGAAACCGACAATTGAATAAAATGTACACAAAAAATATATTAATAAAAAAACACAGTGGGATACGTATTGGCGTTAAGTGATAAATAAACACGATTTAGATAATAAAAATAAGAAACAAAATAAAATAAATACAGTGGAACACATTCCATTAAATATTTGCAACGCGTTAGGTCTGGCAACTCATCATAAGATATTTTTCTAATTTACATTTAAAGGAAATTAAAGTTCGGCAGCCCTTGACTTCAGGCGGTAGAGAATTCCAGTGACGAGAAGTAGCAACAGTGAAAGATGAAGAATAAAGAGATGATGTGTGCAGTGGTATTTCTAGCGTGTTGTCATATTGTGACCGAGTATTTAAGTTATGATACCGAGAAAGACTGTGGAATCGGACAGATAAGTAAGAGGGAGTAGAGGTTTGCAAAATTCGGTATAAGAGAGAAAGGGAATGTAACTTTCTCCTCTCATTTAACCTGAGCCACAATAATTTATCGAAAGAAGGCGAAATGTGGTCGTAGTAGCGGACATTACAAATGAAACGAACCCACGCATTATGAACACGTTGCAGTTTCTGGGATAAATCCACCCTGAGATCACTGAATAAAGCGTCACAATAATCGAAATGAGACATAATAAGAGTCTGTACAAGCATCTGCTTTAATTTAGCTGGATAGTGGTGCAATCTTTTTAATGAGTGAAGAGTGGAAAATACTTTCTTGCATGTGTGTTTGATATGCGTGTCCCAGGTAAGGTAGGATTTAAAATGAACTCCCAGGTTTTTTACAGTTGAACTGAATGGAATGATGGCTTTATTTAGAGTCACAGGAAGAAGGTTCAGCTTATTAATATCGGGGATTAATATTTTATTCGAAAATAAGATAGCCTGTGATTTATCTGTATTTAAGTTAAGTCCGAATTGTTGAGACCAAGATGAAACGGATTCGAGATCTTTATTGAGTCTATTAATACAGTCACTTAGTCTATCAGGACTGGCGGAAATGTATAATTGAACGTCATCTGCATAAATATGATATCTGCAATATTTAAATGACTTGGCGATATCGTTAATAATAATAATAATAATAATAATAATAATAATAATAATAATAATAATAATAATGTTTTATTTTCACTGGCAGAGTTAAGGCCATAAGGCCTTCTCTTCCACTCAACCAGCCTTAATCAATACAATACATAAATTTAAATTACAAATATTTTCACTACACTTAAAAGGTTCTCCAGCAATAATCTTCACTACACATTTATTTAAATTTAGATAAATCTATAAGGTAAAGTAGTAACTTAATTTATGAGCTAATTTAATTCAATGAATTATAATTAATTTAATATTTGAGATAGCTAGTAAAATGATGAAAATTAATTTAATATAAGCTTACTAGGACTATGTTACAGGGAGAATATATATATTTCTATTTCTATAATGAGAATATTAATGTAATTGCCATTAGAGGTTTTGTAAATATATTTAGAGAAATTAAAGATAATAATAATAAGAATGGACAGATGTTAGTTTCATTATAAGTAACAAATATTAATCAGCAATTCATCTGTTAAGTAAGAATTTATGTAATTTTGACCTAAATGAAGCTATTGTCCAACAACCCCTTATATCACTCGGAAGCGAGTTCCAATTTCTAGCAACTGAAACTGTATAAGATGAAGAATATAAAGATGTCTTGTGGTAGGGTATAATGAGTAAATTGTTATGATGAGATCTTGTACTTAGCTGATGATATGCGGATAAATTTTGAAAACGAGAAGCCAAATATATTGGGGTAGCGGTGCGCAGAATTTGAAATAAGAGAACAACAGAATGCAGGGCTCGTCGATCGCTTAGCCTTAGCCTTAGTTAATATAGAGACAGAAAAGCAATGGACCCAATACCGAACCCTGGGGAAATCCTGACTCTACTCTCTGCCAGGAGGAACATAAGTAACGTTTTAATTTGCTCAGCCCTTTACCGTCAACTAAGATAATTTCCAGTCACTGAATAATTCTTTGCTTACCGTTAACTTTTTTGTTTACAATTTTCTGTACAAAATTCTAATCAATGAGTCCTCTCGCTTGGTTCTCTTTGCTCTCAGAACGCTCTACCGCTTGCAGAGACATTTTACGCTCCCTGATTATCTTCTGACTGGTCGCTTTTCGATCTCCGAGTCCCCCAAGTGGCTCTTTCGAGTCACTGTCACATCATACTGTGTAATGAGATCTCTTTCACCGATTGTCATTTCACTCAACGATCTGTTTTCCCAATTAACCAATTTTCCTCCACTATGTGCAGTTTCACTCACTGGACGTTTTTTTATTCCGCATGAGAATTGATGTGAAAGAGACAGACAGACTGCTGCTAACCTGCCGGAACACTTGTTCGTGATGTAGAGACATCACACGGACAAAAAAAAAATGAAATGCATTTTGAACAAGTAAAACAATGGAACAAATAAAAAATATCGTTACAAAAATTGCTGCACAATCATTGTAATAGATGCCGAACATGACAATAGACTGCTGTTCTTGATGTGCAAAACAATGCAAACTGTCACTACAGGGGGCATGTAAATCAAACACAGGCCCGGCAGCTACTGCTGTGCTCTACAGAGCAATACAGATATTTTAGTTGGTTATTTAACAACGCTAAATCAACGACTAGGTCACTGGATTGCCGCTAGCGAAATTAATTTTCCGAAATGAGGTCATAAAATATTTGGCATTCCCTTTAAGGTTGAGAAAAACATAAAAAAGAAACCGGGTAATCAGCCTACGCGGGAATCGAGCCAATGCCCGAGCGAAGCTCCGGATCAGCAAGGTAAGGAGTCTGCCGAATGATGCACACCGGTGGCCAGATGTATTAAAGTTCTCTTCGTGGCTTCTTCGAAACCTTGCTAGATCATATACACGGTTTTCATCTGTAACACCGTATAGCAGCCGCGGCGAAAATGCGACTCACGAGCACATTGTGGCTCGCAGTGCTTTTCTCTCGCTTCCTACCTACAACCCCCACCCTCTTACTCAATGGAGTCAAACTCCGTTCTATTTGTATTTGTCTCGGACCTGCGAGTGGCGTATCGTCGCAATATCTCTCTCGAAACCATGTACCTCTAGAAAAAATGGAAGTTTCAAGTAGGATGGGAGGATGCATTCTTTTGCTTACAATATGATGAAAATATTAAATGTATGATTTGTTCACAAATATTACTAGGAAAACGGTTGTATAACATAAAACGACATTATAAGTTACTACATGTTACTGATGAAACATTAAAAGGTTAAGTGTTGTTATTATTATTATTATTATTATTATTATTATTATTATTATTATTATTATTATTATTATTATCATCATCATCATCATCATCATCATCTCTGTACGTCGATTCTTTTACAGCACATGTACGAATAATGCGGTTAGATTTTCAATTTAAACTCCCAGATTTACAATGTGACGTTAAATGAAAGCTAGATGTAAGGACTTGACAGATATTGAACTTTTCAAATCTTTGGAAAAAAAAAAATAAATATTTGAAGCCTCGTTCTTTCGCTTGCTCTGTTGAAGCCATGTTCGCTGTAACTTACGTTTGTGAAAAATTATTTTCAATAATGAAAATAGTAAAAATCAAATTTAGATCACGACTAACAGACAAATACCTTCGTGATCAACTACGATTGGCAGTAAGTGACATAATTCCTGATTTTGAAACTTTGTCGCAGAGACATTCTGAAGACAGTTAATTTTAGGTTGTGATAATGTGTCCTATGTTTTCTTCTTCATTTCTTTCTTCGTCACACGTCCTAAACATTAACTTCCCCTTCGGTTGTCCGCCTCCCTCCATAGGTGCTATGCACGTTGCAGCTTACACAGTGGCTCGGCGCACCATGGCCTTTTCGCCACGGCTGCCGTATAGGATCTTCGCTTTTAAATTTCTGACATAAAAGGAAGGAAAGCCCAAGGCTGGACTTGAACACTGGACGATAATATTCATTCATTCATTCTATTCATTTTATTTATTTATTTATTCATTCATTCATTCATTTTATTTATTCATTTTATTGATTGATTTATTTTTTATTTATTTAATTTATTTATTTATTTTTTTTTTACAATTTTTTGCTGTATGTAGGTGATATTATTAGCCTACTCATGTATTATGTGAGTAAATAAATTAAAGTTTATTAGATATACGCTTTTCGTTATAAATCTGTGATATTTATTAAACATAAAGTAAAATTTTCATGAAAAAAAAAGACTGAAGAGCAAGATTTTGTCACAAACATAATTCTCATTTCACATTGTCCATTATGCATAAATTAAAATTTAATAACAACTATTAATATCAATTACTTGGGATTAAATATACATGATAGAACATATACCCTTTCGTCATCATTTCAGTCGCACACAATGCACACGCATTGTCTACCAGTCTTCGTGTTCAGTCAACAGCGTCAGTCTCCTCCACCAACTCCACAAGAAATAATCAATCCCACTCTCACTTCTCCGATCTTCACTTGTCATGGTACGTTTCCAGGGTGTCAGCCAAGTGCTCGTTGTCTCGCGGCTTCTTGCGCTGATTCGGTTTCTTACGCTTGTGGAGTGCCGGCTTCTTGGGTCCATGATCTTGCATGGAGCGGATTCCCTGTTTCTCCAGATATTCCTCTATTTTCAGGTTATCCGTGCTCTCAACTGCCACACAACGCCAGAGTTTCTGAAACTCATCGTCCACAGGCAGAGCTGCTGTCTTGTTTTTGTAGAACACAATCTTCTTCTTGTCAATTGGTCGCGAGATGTACAGGGACATCATTTTATTTTTACTTCAATTTTTATTCTACCTGCGTTTCTAAATGTACTTGACTCCCACCCCTTTCACTAATGTCCTTGCTAACGTCAGTCACACAAACTTACGGCCGCTGTTGCTAGCAGTGAAATAAACAGTACAGAGTACAGTGTGTTTCAGAAATATGTTGCATTTTCTATAGAAGAAAGTGCTTATATTATTGAAGTTTATTTTCACACAAGTATGGTGTGTAGCATAACTGAATTTATCTGTGTAGACTGAGCACAAATGAAGATTAGAGTTACCGAAAGTACGGTACCCTATAATATGGTGCAGTACTTAACAGCATTATTTAAACAAGAGTTTTGTTTTACTGTTTGTAGGTATGAAGGACGATGATGGAAGGGGAAGCCGAAATTGGACGTAACCTCTTAGGTACCACATACGCGAGGGGACGGAGATTTGATCAAGTGATCACGGGACGGGACTAGGAGGAGATGGCTGGTGTTTGCCGTTAGGATGGCAAGACGCTGTCATCTCTTGTTCGATGACAAGGCATGTGAAGGTCGTCGGAAGAAACGTCGTGAAATCTAAATCTGCAATTTGAGAGGTCCCTGTCCTTTCAATTTGCGACTAATTGAATGACCTCGTACATTTAATAGACAATTTATAGGTTCTGAACTAGGGCATACGTCGTTTACAAGAAAAGGAGTATATATATATGGGGAAGGGCATATAGGTCCGTGGCCCATTTCTTATAAGGCTCATCCCGACATTTGTCTTACGCCTTAGGAAAACCACGGAATACCTTAGGCAGGATGAGTTGTCTCATATATAAGAGACTAGCCAATTTGGCTATTATGTAGGAGGTGATTGTTGTCATGAGCCTTGTTGAATCGTCTCAATTTAGAGACCAGCCATTTGGCTTTATTGGATAGCAATAGCGATTCTTTGTGTCAAGAAGTCAGTCGGCCTGGAATCTCCATTGAGCGCTTGCAACTTTTTCCCGATGTCTGAAACCAGCATTGTAGCCTCTGAACACCAAGGTCCCAACGTCTCAACAGCAAAAACAGAGAACAAGTATCTGTCCTGGAGATCCCGATACTTATCCTTTCGATGCTCACTGCGGATGTTGCAGCAGAACCAGCGACTTTGGAGGTGACAGGCAAATACGATGGTGCTAAAGTGACGACACAAGTGGCCACCCATAGCAGAGATTTTCTGAGACCAGGGTATCAAAGTCAATCCATCTGATCTAATTTCCATCAGAACGGCAGAATCTCACAGTTGAATTTTCAATCCAGCGCTTCATTGGACGACCGAGAAATTTCTTCCCGTTTGGACGATAGTGGAGCATGACTTTTGGGATTCTATCTCTATGCATGCGATGCAGATGATTTATCCAATTGTTCTGATAATGTTTTACGTGATTAATTACAGGTTATAGTAGTAATTCCTCCATTACATCTTCATTGCGTTTGTGATCCTATTTCATATATTCCGCTGTATATATCATAAATTTCATTATTGTCAGATTTGAAAGCAGTTATGAAATTACTGCCCAACGAGTTGCCGGCCCGAAGGAATAGAATTGGTGGGGTTGCCACCTATACAGCATTTCCTCTTTATATGATGTTGTGGTCGTACCGCCAATAGCCGGTCCCCAGAGCCTCATCTGTAAAAGCAGGTTGCACCACGGGCAGGTTGAGGATGGGATTTGGATAGGAGAGGTTATGGAATGCACTTCACTATCCCTTGCAACCCTTTCTTAATTAATTTATATAAAAATAGTGAAGCATTAAAATATTAACATAGCCTATATGTCAACATTTTCACACCACGAATATACAGCTTGAACCTTAAGTATAGTTATTAATTTCAAGTAGCTGTTCTTTGAGATATTTCAAACAAAAAATTGTGATGAGGTAATATAGCCGCCTCAATTTGAATTAAGTTTTTCATGACTGTGGCATTCCGTAATAAAAAGTTCGTGTATTTGCATGAACTTCGATTCTTTATGCGTACATAGAAAACTGATCAAAGACTTTTCTTTAAATCAGAGTGCTTTGTCTTTTACTTACTTACTTACTGGCTTTTAAGGAACCCGGAGGTTCATTCCCGCCCTCACATAAGCCCGCCATTGTTCCCTATCCTGAGCAAGATCAATCCAGTCTCTATCATCATATCCCACCTCCCTCAAATCCATTTTAATATTATCCTCCCATCTACGTCTCGGCCTCCCCAAAGGTCTTTTCCCCTCTGGCCTCCCAACTAACACTCTATATGCATTTCTGGATTCGCCCATACGTGCTACATGCCCTGCGCATCTCAAACGTCTGGATTTAATGATCATAATTATGTCAGGTGAAGAATACAATGCGTGTAGTTATGCGTTGTGTAACTTTCTCCATTCTCATGTAACTTCATCCCTTTTAGCCCCAAATATTTTCCTAAGCACCTTATTCTCAAACACCCTTAATCTCTGTTTCTCTCTCAAAGTGAGAGTCCAAATTTCACAACCATACAGAACAACCGGTAATATAACTGTTTTATAAATTACAACTTTCAGATTTTTGACAGCAGACTGGATGATAAAAGCTTTTCGACCGAATAATAATAGGCATTTCCCATATTTATTCTGTGTTTAATTTCCTCCCGTAATAAATGATTGTTTATTTTTGTCCTTTAAATGAGGATAATTTTGATCCGAACAAATCTAACTTTTCTTTCTGCAAAAGAATTTTTCAATGCATGACTTACAAAGTGTTGACTTGTAAAATTATAAGACACGTATAGAGACAGAGACAAAGAGAGACAATGTCGTTGGAAGATAGGAAGAAGAAAAAGAAAACTGAAGAAAAAGGGGCGAAAAGAAAAGGCGAAACGGAAAATATAGCCTTACAGACAGGCAGATATTGAAAGTAGCAGCAACTGTCTACACGCGGAATGCCGAGTGTCTCACTGCTTGCGATGAACTCAGACAATTAATTTGTGATTTTTGTTTTGTTATTGACCGTCATCGATCATTACTCACTCAACGTCACTTCCTCCGGCCTGACATTTCATAAATCGAGTTCGTTTATGTGTAATCAGCTGCGGTCAATATAAAACGAACAGGAAATTATTTGTTCACTTTCGTCTGCCTTGATTACCATTCCATGTAGCCATGTGCCAGATAAGTCCATTTAAAAACAACTGCATAAATCGTTAAGCTATTCAGACGCATGTAAAAAAACAGCTGAACACCGTGTAATTACATATTCTGTTCATATATTGGCAATTTATGGCTTTAAACTGGTTTTGTAATTGAGTCGCATTCATCTGTTCCTCAGTACGACATATATTATGCATGCAATATAGTCTATGGAGTTTTGTATTTGTAAACTAGTCACTATTTCATTAGTGATAGCAGGAGGTGGGAAATTTTCCTTCTATGAGTGAATTTATCAAGTCTGGAAAGAGAGTTAAACTCAGACATTTAAGAAGGAGAATTTTGATGCGCTTTATGACGAAGAGGAGAAAAAATTCCGTGCAACGATATGTGATAGCAAATCTAATCTTTCTGAGAATAATAATAATAATAATAATAATAATAATAATAATAATAATAATAATAATAATAATAATAATAATATTTGAACGATCATAATAATGGTACACTTTTGCTTCGCACTCCCGATGAAGCAAAAGCTTGTGGCCGGGAGTGGAGTTTACATCGAATAATGAAAAAGTAATATTACAAGTTTAAGCCTACACTAAAATAATTATTTAATTGTTTAATTTAAATAATCTAATATATGTAAGCAAAAGTAAAGTGATGAATATCAAAATAATAATACTACGTTTCGCTTTTTCAAACTTTTCCTCGAACATGAAAACTTCAACATACCGCTCTTGTAACGTATATTACTATTATCAAAGAAACTTTTACAAAAGAAAACCCATTACACTGTCATATATTTTATAAAAGATAATTGTCAAAGAACTGTGATAGTATAATAGCAGCCTAAAACTGAACTGCTGTAGCTTCAATATGATTATTCCAAAACGGAGGAGCCACTAGATATTGCAACAGTGTAACGAGAACGTTGCGCTATTGAATTTGTTTTTATCCTTGAAAAGGTAGTTCAAGCATTCATCTTGTCAGTCAGGTATATAGCGAAGATTCTCTGCAAAGATTTGCGGCTTTCAAATGACTGAGACAAAAACGATAGCAGAACCAGTGTGAAGCGATGGGTCTAGTTCAGCTGTTACAGATGCAAATGTGGAGAAAACACAAAAGTTACTGAAACAAGATAACGATCTTCTGGGTTCTTAGCAGAGTCAGTGGAAATGTAACAAATATGGCCTAGGCGTGTTTATGCGAGGTAAATGTCGTACGATTTCACTAACGAACAGAAAGAAAAACGAGTCAAATCTGCTGCCGTCATCATTAAGAGGAGTCTATACACCGAATTTTGACAAAAAAAAATGAAATTTTGGTTTTCATCCTTTTTTGGATGTTTAATATGTGTAAAATGATACTATGATTTTATTTCTTCTAATTGTCAGCTTTCAGCACTATCTTCAGCAAAAATATTGTAGTAATTCTTAATGCAAAAATTGTTACCAATGAACCGCTCAGCGGAATTTTATATTTATTTAACCGGTTGGATACATAAAGCAGTGGTGGGCAAAATAAACGCAACCCACAAGACAGGATTTAAATGGCAACTACATACTGTGGGAGGGGTTGCACTCTACAGTGCAGTGACGGATTTACAGACAGTTGCACCACTACACTCCTACCTACCATATGTAATTAGAATAGTTCATTCACGTGATATTTAGTTAATCATTTTTCAAAGCAATTTCTTGGAAATTGGGATTTATATCTGGGCATGCTATTTTCAGTTGTGCAAGGAGATGAGCATCGCTTAAGCGGGATCTGTGGCTGAACTTCATAAATTTCATTTTAGAAAACAGCTGTTCGCACTGGTAGGTTGATGAATACATATCGTCATTTCCCATAACTATGGTCCTGGAACACAACTACACTCTTTGTCTTTACTCTTTTGAATTCTGCACACCTCAACACCAAATTACTTTTCGTCTCGTTTCTCTTATCTATACTCTAACCACGACGTAAGTACCAGATCACTTATCTGTATACCTCTTCACAGAACATCTTGTTATTCCTCATCTTTTACAATATCCACCTCGCGTCAATGGAATTCCTTGTCACAAAGTATTAGGGGCTGCAAGACAACAAACACCTTTAAGAACAGCTTAAAAGATAACCTTATTAGCATTTCACTCCAATCATACTGATTTAAGCTATCACTGACTACATTGTTACTTCTTTCTTTAGACATCATCCTGATTGTGCTGTATTTTCAAAATTGTCTCATAATAATCTCTTTATATTATCTAATATCATTTGAAGTATATTAACATTGTATGTATTTTAGCTTAATTCTGCTACACAGTTTATTTCAGTGTTTAATTAATAGTTCATAGTATTTTGTTGTTTAATTCGTAAATAACTCTTGTATACATGTAACTCTCATCTAAATCAAATTGTTGAATTCTTTGTAAGTTCATGCATATGTATATACACTTTTTGCTGGTTGAGTGGATACGGCCTTAACTCTGCCAGCTAAAATAAATCATTATTATTATTATTATTATTATTATTATTATTATTATTATTATAACAACTATGGTCCACGATACAACATTCAAAGATCATTGTAGAAGTAACATAGACCGTTCCTAGATAGCTGCAGTGACTTGAATTCAAACTACAGTACAGCAAGAATATAGATAAACGACGTAGGTACTACGTTATGGAGTATAGAATTTGAATAGTTGTATCGTGGACAATAGTTATGTTCCAGGACCATAGTTATGGGAAATGGCGGTACTCATTATTTTTCAAGCAAACTTTCTAAGCAATGGATATGTAGTACTGGACATCTTTTGAACAATTTTAGCCCCCAGTAGACCTTCACATTCTGCTTTCAAGAAGCCATCATTCTGCAAATCCAGTACCTCTAACTGCAATTCAGAGATAACATTTTCATTTTAAACATGAAAAGGAGTGGAAGAAATATTGAAATCTTTCTCCATCCTTTAAGAATCACTGAATCTGTGTTCTTTGAACTCGTATAACAGGTGATCTATTTTAAGAATGTACATATTTAAGTTCTCGTCCTGAATATTTGTAACTGATCCTAAACATGAGAAATGAAAGAACCGCCTTTCTTGTAAGTGTGATATCCTCTCGATTCATATGATTCTGCGAAAGACATTGTATCACTAATGAAGCTCCGAAGTACAGCAATCCAGTAGAATCCGCCACGTACACGCGCAGCATTTTCATGGAGTGGGGGAAGGGGAAGGTAAGGGGTACGTTTGATGCTTCGCTGAGGTCTGACGTCACTGCGCAATGCCGCAGGAATGCCCACCATTCACATAAAGGTATGTTACACACACCCTGTTTTTTCTACATTTGTATTTTTTATAACTTCTGAGAAAAGTGCACCCAAAATTGGGGAATTTAACATTGTAAGATATGGAAGTACAGTTTCCCCTTAAGTACAATCACACAATGATCAGTATTTCGCCACAGTATCAGCACATGTGGTGAGACTTGGACGAGTTATATATATTCTCAAGCGAAGAAACAGTATTCATGAGGAAAAGTTTTATTATTACTAAAATAATGTTGGTTTTCTTTCTTGATGTCAAACAGATTATTGTACAGTAACACAGCATGTGTTTGAGATATTTTGGTTTTTTGTGATTTGTGAAAAATTCTGATGTGGTGGTGTTATTTGGAGGTCAGTTTCGAATTCAGCACAAAAACTGATAAGAATCAGTTATCAGATCAAAATCCTCGGGAAAAAAGTATTAAAATGCAGTACGGTGTAATTATATGGACCACAAATAACCGTGTATTTCATACATGGGCACAATTTTCGGTTACGTGAGGCACTCGATTTGAAATAGTTTGTTTACTAGGAGAGGAGACTGCAGAGTAGGATGGGAAATATAAACTGCTGTGACCTGCGTCACCTTATCGTAATCGCTAAGGCGGTCAGTGGCGAACTATTAGGAAAGCGCTTGGTTAACGTGAGAGAATCGAAAACTTTTATTCAATTTGGCAAATTAATTCGGCAGCTTTAATCATAAACCTCTTTATTGTTTCTCCATCATTGAATTGATTTAAATCACAGGCGAGAAATTGCGTAACTAGCCAATAATATTCCATCACGTTGTCTACGTTTATTTTCTTGAATATTCTGGCGTTTTTCAAGATTACTTAATAGATTTGCACGTTCTCGACCTAAAATAATTTCAGAAAATCATATTTCGTTTTCTACGCACATTTGATTTTTTTTTATAAATTTCTTTTGGAAATAATACGTAAACACAACATTTAATTCCTCGTACCTTTTAATGCAGCGTGTTTAAGGTATAATGTCGTATTTAGTATACTATGCAAATGTTAAGATCGTAAATTTTCTTCGGAATAGTACGAAAAATAACATTTAATTTGTCTTACCTTCTAATTCAGCATGTTCTTTATGACATAAAGAGTAATGTCGTTGAATATTAAATTTATTAATGCCTAATAGGATTTTCGAGCATAACAACATACATCGTATGTTCTCCCCTTCTAAACAGCAAAAAAACTATTCCTCCCATTTCTCATGAAATAATCGTTCTCTAACGCGTACACACTGCTTTGATAATGCCATTATGCCACCACTGATATGAAGCTGATATAGAACCTGCCCACGCCTAGGAGCTACGTGAGGGAGGAACGGGGACTGTGAAGATGATGTCACTCAGAGCGATAAACTCTGTGAAGGTCAGTGAGGCACAAATTCTCAAGTGAGGCACGATGCCCATCTGTGGTGTATTTGGTATAGCATCGTGGTAAGTAAGCTACCTTCCCATTCGACACTGGCAACACTGAAGATTCAGACGGCTGTCTTTCTCATTGGCTTTTAATGTGTAACAACCAGGATGTTGAACAAGATCAATACGGAAAGGAAGCTATCGTTTCGTTTGCCTTCTCGTTTACTTTCAGAATCAGCAGATTCAGACACGCGATAGTTTCACATTAGAGTCCAGTGCCTTGTTCCCCTGTTACGCGCACGGTCTAACTATACGGGGCATTGTCTGTGAGGTCCGTGCCCGCTATTCATGCGTGGCGACGCTTTCATAAGGCCTCGTGTTCCGTGTCAACATCGGTCATTGTTGTCCGCCAGGCCCGCTTGTGTATTGATTGCATTTTATTAAGCAATGCGAAACAAATGATAGGGTTATCAAAGAATTTTAGGGCAGGCAATTCGTCCTCGTAACTCCACTGAGTTTTATTTCGCTCGCAGAGTCACTGCGTGTTCAAAAGCTTTTTAGAATGAGTTCGCAAACATTAAAAATTGCAAAAACATGTACTTAGAGCGGGAAATTTAATTAATAAGCCTGGCTTTGTATGCAACAGGATTATCAACTGGCGCGCTGCATGAACCTGCAGCTAACATTCGTACACGGCAGGAATAGGGTGGAAGAGGCGTGTTCCAGTTCATGAACAGGATCATTGTACCCCTGCGGGGGCTGAGAGGTCAGACCTTAAGCCTGCCACGCAGGCGGTCCAGGTTCGAATCACAGTCAGACCTGGAATTTTTCATTGGAAACTCAATAGTAATTCTTCTGACGGACAAGATCGCAGTTGGGTTTTTCTCAGGGTTCTCCCATATCCCCATACAGAAAAAATGGACTTAATCGGCTTTACTAGAGAGAGAGAGAGAAAAAAAAAACTCATCCGGCCTTAATTAAGGATGACCACGAGGATCCGGAAATGAATAGCAAACAAATACAATTAATTAAATATGAATAGTGTTATAAAAATAAAGCGTAGTAATTAAGCACCACTGATTATCAATTGTAAAATAAAAGCTTAGAAGATGACTAAATTATACTGACTATTACACTCTTACTACGTCATACTACTTTTGACCAATAAAACGGTACGAAAGGACGTATTTCGACCAATCATGGCTGCTTATCGCACAATTTTATCGCGTCCCTAGCATTTGTTTAATTTTATCGCGTCCCTAGCATTTGTTTAATTTTATCGCGTCCCTAGCATTTGTTTCTTTGTTTGCCAACATTTGAAACTGCGCTGGTCTGGACGTCAAAAAAAAAAATATATATATATATATAATTACAAACCACTCCAGTCGATGCACAGCAGTTTCAAATATGACTCGCATTGGCATTCAAGAACAAGAATTAATAAAAATCACTGATCATACCTATGCATCTTCTGAAATCCGATTTACAAATAAATGAAGAGCACCATTCGGAAATCCTCAATAAGTTGAATACACCATGTAGGCCTAAATCAACGAGTTCCACTTCTATTACGCACACGTCCAATATAACATCAATTGAACCACCAACCACATTCAAATTTGAAAATTGTACATTTAATAATTATTCCTTTTAAAATTATTCATGTTTATTTTTATGTCGTTGTCGTTAATTAAAACTTTTCTAACACTTGTGTATATTAGTTAGGTTATGTTATAGCTTTTGCTATATGATATTATGGATAGTCACGTATCAGAGATTGTTTAATATTAAGATTTATTGAAAATCATCTGTCAAGTGACGTTGATTACTGGGATTCGGATAATTGAAGTGGAATGCAACTGTCTTAATAAAAATGAAACTGAATCAACAAAGCTTTCTTGACTAGTAACCGTCTACAGAGTTCAATGAAGATTCCATAGTTGGCACAACTGGCATCTAACGTAATGGTGCAATAATACATTTGAAGACAGGTTTATTTTCGTAAGTCAATTAATATTTTATTGTATTGGAGTACTTTGTTACTTCTAATCTTTATATACTTTCTTCTAATAGTGTAATAGTCAATTAAATCCCACTCGAGTTTTGATTTTCTCTAAATAAATCAAAACCTCTAGTGAGATTACTGTTGATAAACAAAAAGATTTTATTTAAAATTAGCATATCCTTAATTAAGGCCTTCTGAGTGGTATAAATGAAATTGTATAATCTGCAGGGAATCTTTGAGAACTTGCGAGATGATTTTTTGAATTTCAAAAGATGATATTGATAATTGTTTTAAAAAATGATATGTAAATTTTGGTAGAGAACTCCGAGCACCAAAAAATAAACCTGTCACTGACCAATTGAAGAGAGGGATGTTATACTTGGCACTAAGGTAGGGAATACAAGGTTCATAAATGGCCCTCTTTTCCTGATCAACCTGATGAGCTTGGTTTAGATCTCTCTCCATGCGTTTAGTTGGATCTATGACAATAATAGTAATAGGACGATATATACATAGGTAGACATTCTTACATTATATTCACACATATATTTTTCAATTTATTTTACATGTCTTTTAATTTATTTATTTCCCTCATTCATTTTTCTCTTACTTTCTAAAGGTATGTTCCTAAGGATCTTATTATCTGTTCATTTGTAATTCTTGATAGCGTATTGTATACCTGCCGCCGCTAGATGCAGCCGATCGTAACTAGAACGTCATGACCGCACTGGTAGAAAAGGTGGGTGGGGTAAGAAAGGGGAGCACAGCAGTCGCTCTTGGGAGCTGCATTTCTGCAGGTCTGGGCTAAAACATGACATGCGGAATGGAAATTTTCGATATGTCTGTAAGAAATGTGTTTCTTGGAAAGGCTCAAAATAAAACTCCGCTATACCAAACATATCGACCGGTCTTCACACAATAAAATGAAAACTATATGAATCTACCATTGTTTCAATCTGTTATTCATACATAGCCTACATTTTGTGGATCGCTTTGAAATTGAAGAAAATGCTGGAAAGAAACTGCTTGAAAACGGCGCCATAGGAGATTCTTTCAGCACATTTGCCTTTTTACATCGCTTTCAAATGTGTCCCCTTGAAAGCTGTTGGCTTTGTGTTAATTTGACGAGTTTCTCAATAATTAGAGTGTAATATGTCTTTTACTTCGCCAGTCTAATTAAAAAACTAAATGACATGTTTTTAAATATGTGTACGTACATTAGTCTTTTGTGTGAAAGTGAAGTTCATAATAATTATTAAAGATATTATATTGAAACAAATGACATCAGAGGGAAGGAGAATAAACCATCTCCAGGACATTACTGTGTATTAAAAATATGATTCTTGAATATAGCGCACTTTCTCATAACAGATTGTATGCACATCCCAGTAATTGCTATTTTTTTTATTGCGTTGCTGTTTGTAGCTCGTTTACTTTTGATATAATTAGAGAGACTTAAAATTATTAGCCAATTAGTAATTGTACACCAAAATAGAAAGGAAAGCTCTCCCTTTCTGAATAGCACATAGAAGATATTGTGATTTTATTAGTAACAACAATGTAATTTATTCCTCACAACAATAATTCCTTTCTACAATTCGCCTTAAACGCTCTCGGCAACAATTGGAATTTTCACTCAACACAGTATTCGTTATAGCACTCCACCGACGACAATGACAATTTACTTGGACTAGTACGAACAACAATGAACTGTTAATCTTAACTAATATTTACAAAGCACTATTTACAACACAGTAATGTCAGTTCCCAGTTCACAGTTCTTCTATCTCAGTCACTCGAGTTCACAGTATCTCGAACCACAGACCTTCAGAGACAGTTCACTGTACTCGAACTCGGGTCCCTCCTACTGCGGTCCGCTGCACTCGAACTCAGGTCCCTCCAACTGCGGTCCACTGCACTCGAACTCAGGCCTTCGGATGCTGACGCAGATGCGGACGCACACTCGAGTCGAACTCCGGCTGGCTTGCTTGCTCTGGCTTTCTCACTGACTGAATAACTGAAAACTCTGAAACTGCCGTCGTTCCTTCGCGACCGTAATTTATAACCACAGCGACGTAACATCGAAGGTTCGACCCGTCTCTAGAGATGGCATTCCAGAGAAATCCAGGGCCCTCTCCTCTCTACCAGCACCAGATGCGCGCGCAAACTCGTCGCGTTACGTAATACACCCTCTCTCTTCTCTCCACCGCGCGACGTCACTCAATGTTCCGTGGAGCCTGTGCGATCTGCTTTCATGCGGGACGCTGGTCGTGAGTTCGATTCTCACGTCGCTGTCACAATATTTTAGATCAAATTATATTATTGAAGTAGCCGCCACGATGGTCTTGCGGTTAGAGCGCTGGACTTCTAATCCTGTGGTCCCGGGTTCGATCCCCGGTGTTACATCCGATTTATGACTTGTGTTGGGCAAGACCATGGTCCAGGTAACACAGGGGATTTCTCCGGGATGCTCCGGCATCTCAAGAAATCTTTATAATGATTAATCGCGTAGACCAGCCTCCTGTAGCGTACCCTGGGCAGCGACTCTGTCGGTAAATTGGTCTACACAACTGGCCTCATATGGGTGAATGACGCAAGTCCACCCGCCATTGGTAAAAGTGAATATAAAAGAATAAATATGTCATCACATTGAACATCCCGAAGTCTTAGACAGGACCTATATGACCTTTCTAGAAACGAACTGATTAGAAACTGAATAAATTACTAAACAGTGTATTGCTAGTGGCTAGCCTCTTGGTCTAGTGGTTAGGTTTCGAATTCGATTCCCCAGTCTGCCTTGGTTAGGAATTGTTTCTTGATATACTGTAGCTACATCAGTGATGCGACGCTTACTACTGGGTGTTCATTTCAAAATGTGTCATGACGTCACTGTTGTGAGTCAGCGATTTGAAGCGAGTTTCAGCTTTTATGTCAGAGAAGTTGCCTATTAATCAAGGCGTTCAGTCTGAACTTGAGAACGTGTATGGTATAACTTGAACGTCGTAGCAACAGATGGCGGTGTGTAGGGTCTGTGTGCTACCATAACCTCTTTCGAACTGTGTTTTGCGCGGGCAAGTCGTACGCAGGGTATTTGTTATCATCCGTTGCATACCGCAACATTCCACAACACAAATCAAATGCTCCGTGTCCATGTTGACCGTCCAAGTTAATGTCAACAAATACGTAAGTAATCGTCTCAACCCTCTCCCCATATCCCGACAGTAAGAAAAAACTCACCTCAGTACGTGTTTCCAAACAGTTCACATTCCTGCCACTACCGGCGTTCCCGCACGTATCGTTACGTACTTCCAGGGTCCGAGGGTTCCACGGACTCTGCGTACTTCAGAATGAACGCCGTACTTGCTAGGCAACTTCTCTCGCATTTAGGTAATACGCCTCTGCGGAAGTGTAGGAAGATTGAATTCTCTAGGCTCATCGGCTAGCCACATGACGACATACAGCGAGCCATGACACACTTTGAACTGAACACCAGTATTATTTCAGAGCGCGAGCTTTTTTAAGCTCTCTCCATAAGCTTTCTACCTGAAGCACAGGGGTGTACAGCACATACAACGTTGCAGAACATGACAGATCGCAAGCGAGATTACAATACAGATTTTAATGATAAGTAAAAGGTTCAGTTTTTATATAATGAACATGGCGGTGAAGGAATTTATGTGTGCTCGTATAGTAATTCATGTTATAAAGGATCAAACCAGAAATAAGTAAAATAAAATCAATCACTAAAACAACTCTAAAACGAATTAACAAAAAACTCCCGCAGTAACTAAAGTCAGTGTTTAATAAGTAAAAAATATATACTATATTATTTGTAAAAAAAAATTTCAAACGTCAGTACGAAACACAACAAAACACAGATCTAGACATTATTCTGGAGAAGAGAGAAATTGATTTCATACAAGAAAGAATGCTGAAAAATTAAGAAAATCCGCGTTTTTTGTTTTTATAATCGTAATTATATTCGAGACTTTTTGAAATGATCTAACCATATAAATCATATATGGCCAAACATGCGTGAGTTGAGAGATTTTTTTTTAATGTTGTTTTCTCGACTTTAAAATTTTAAGCAGTTTACCGAATAAAAAGCTCCTTGCACAACAATCATTGTCATATTGGTCTGAAGCTTCTCACAGAGGTCAATTATATGTTGATAAATAAAATTTAATTACCAATTTTATGAAATATTAATATTCAGTTTCTTCGCAGAATATTCATATTGCACTTAGATTAAATATGCTGTAATGGTAAATTCATACAGTTTAAAAATTTATTGTGTCTCTCTATTTATACTGAGCTCAAAAATCTAATTAATTTCTATTCCCACAACTATTTTCAAGATTTTGAGCAAATATGAATTAAAGGTTTTGAAAACTTTGACGCAAGGAGCCTTTTTAGTGATGTCAATATAAAATATATTTAAAAAATATATAATTTCAAAACCATTAGACATAATGGCACCAAATTGTGTACAGATTATAGTATTGTAGATCTGTTTATATAGTTTAAATATCATAAATTTTGACTGAAAAATGTGGAAGTTTTAAAATCATACATATCACCTAAAATGATTCATCCCAAAAATTACGATGGCTCTTCAATAGCATACTTGAATGAATTTGTTTTTTTCGTGTTATGTGCATCTCACAAATCACTTTAAGAAACATCATTTCATAATCACGACTGGAGAGTAAGGACTACATTTTCACAATCACTCAATCAATATACTTTATTTCAATCAATACTGTCCTTATTATTTTTTCAACAAATGCCCAAAAGTACTTAGAGATCACACACGTCGAGCAGGTAACCCTATTAGTTTCTCCTAACCAATGAAGTGAAGTATTTATATAATAAATAATTGATTTTAACAAGAAAATGGTTTACATACAATTAACTTTTCCTATTTCTCTTTTTGTTCTTGAGAACCCCTTTCCTTTTCGATTTGTTTATATGTGTACATATATATTAAATAATTGAATAATTAGCCCTATTACATAGCCAGAAAATTAGTAACGCAAGTTATTGTAATAATTGCTGCCTTTAATCGCTGCATGTGCATGTACATCCCTGTATCTACGTTGGGACGCTATGTAGTGGATGCGCTATGTGCTCGTGATCAAGGTCGAGCTCTTCTACCGTGATTGGGAGCTAATATCGTCTCATCCCTGCTGTACATTGTCTGGGTGTTTGTGATGTCCGTTGGTTTAAGTTGGATTTAGATAGATATAAGTATTAGGAGGGGACTGGCACTCTACCAAAAATTCGTTGTGAATATCCTCTTAAGAAATCACCTGGGTTCGATCGCAATCAGATGAACTTAGTACATCCATATTGCGAGCACTTTTCCAGTCTTCTCCTACACTAGTAACCAATCTGTTTCTGACGAGCTATATCCGTCGTTTCTGAGACACGTTGCAACTGGAAATCAATTTATTGTTTATGTGAAGTTAGTATAAGAAGTGGAGGTAACGTCCTTGTTTACTTAGAGCGCCTCTAGGAGACATATTGCAGTCGCAGTTTCTACCAAGTCACACTCCAAACTTTGTCTCGTTATTCAACCGATCTATCGCATATTTCTCCTCTGAAGTTTGTTCCAGGCTTTGTGGAGAAAGTGTTAAGTTCTCTACGATATTGGAATATTCTCCGAACATTTAAAAATAATTGGCATCAGGTTTCCAGCCCATACGTACCTCATTATTTTACCAAATATTGAGTTGGTGCATTAGTTCGCAGCGTTTTTCGTTGCTATGGTAGCTGTGTCGCTATGAAATAAATGAAAGTTCAGAAAGACGCTACAAACTTATACACCAATGCAATATATTGATTTACTAGTGGCTAGTGCAGCAAATGCTGCTGCAAACTAAGTTCGTTAGACGTTCAAATAAATATTTTTCAGATTTATTTTCAATGAAAAATACTTGTCTTTTTGATAGTTATTTGCTTCCATAATAATGAAACATACCCTCTCTGAATGGATTTTTTAGGCCAAATACTTTTTCTTGAACCTATCCAACTTCAGTTTTTGAGTTTCAACGCGAAAACGCAAGTATCAATGTCAGGACGATAGCAGTAGCTATTTCAGGTCATTGTGGATTGTAGGAAAAAGTTTTAAATATGTCAGGTTTGCTAAGCTTTCGAACAATAGCATTTTCGTATAGCTGCTGCATGTAGAACTTGAAATGTAGAGCGTAAAATCATTTTATCCTACTAAGAGATCTTGCTGAAATGATCTGGAGACTACAAAAATTTCTAGGCCTCTTAATTTATCAGTAAGTAATACCTTTTTATTTTTGCTTAGGAACTGTAATTTTTGCGCTCTCTCGAGCCAATACTGAATACAATGACACATATCAATATCTACACTACACCGCCATTAAGTATATGAAAAAGACCCAACCCCACTGGGTTAATAAATATAAAAGTATTTGATTTTTAATAATAATATTATTATCTTACTTAAGTTTTGTAGTTATATATAGCAGTCACTCAGTAAATTATAGAAATTAAGATCTAAATTAAGATATTCTCTACATTTACTTACATAACCTCAAAACGTTTCACTTTCATGTCATCAATATAGCATCAATATTATGTACAATTAATGAAAAATAGACGCATCATGATACTAACTATAATAATATTTAATTTCTAATGGTAATAATGTCATCAAACCACCTCAAGTTTCGTAGATTTGAATATCCAATACACAGCTGTACTCGGAAAATTATACACTGCAGAATCGGTTTTTTATAACAAATTGAATTGAGCTCTAAATATGTCGGCAATCCTGCAGGTCTTGGCCTTCGTGTAATAGCCTATTGTTTATTGTAGTGTGTGTTTTGTTCTGAAATTCAATCAAGTCGGCCGTGATTCTATAAAATTAGTTCTCAAAACTGACAACAGATGGATTTTGGAAAATATGAAAATTATGTAGGAAAATTGACATTTCACTGAAAACTACTACTTTTCCGAAAAACTTTGGATGTCAGGCATAAAAATGAGGGGTCACTCATTAAAATCCGTTCAGCCGTTTTCCCGTAATTTCCATTACCAGTTCAAATTATATATATATATATATATATATATATATATATAGATATTATATAGAGCGACCCATATTTATATCAAACGTTTTATTGGACAGTAGTAGCGTAAACAATCAGGTCAAGTGACCAATTCCACCACTAAAATGTACTGTTTTGCATAAAACTTGAAGCACAAATGAAGTTTTAATTAAATATCATTCTCAGCGCGGTCCGACATATCTGCATGGCTCACCAATGCGTTTCCTGGACTGATCATCGTGCGCCGTGAAAATGTCGAGTGACCTGCAAGAAGGCTGTGGACGATTGGAACACAATGTTTGGTTACCACCCGGTTCTACATGTTTAGTCGTTTTGGTTCAGTGGCATTGAGAGATGCGCTATTACTTTTCATTCTGTGGAGATATAGTCCAAGTTCACACAACTTAACAGTTTTGGTATCAATTTTCTAGCTCTGAAATTAATTATAGCGAAATGAGCCGATCCCGTTTACTCTCGACAAAAGCCTCGATACTCAATTTTACAAAAGGTTCAGTGGTGGACCTTGAATCCGTTCTGGAAGTTATGAAAACAATAAATAAAAAAAAAAAAAACCTTTCTTGGGATGCGAGATGGTGAAAACTTGTGTAGCGGTAAAGATTTCTAAATATATGTTATTCTGAAGTAAATTCCCAGGTTTAAATGGCTGTATTTTCTGTACATATTAACAGTTTGGTTCCATAAAAGATTTTTATGCTTTAAAGAGATTTTTTTTCTATAAGCATTTCGTTGCTATGGTAACTGCAACACGCATGTATATACAGACAATAATAATTACTTTACAATGGTTTTGCCTTTATCAGTTCGTATTTGCCTCGTTCAGTGCTATTACGAATGCAATATACAGGGACATCATTTTATTTTTACTAAAAATTTTAATATTAACCTGTCTATTCCTTTAGAGAAACGGAAACACCGCTTGCTCCCCCCTCCAAGACTGGAGTTCGATGATACTGGCGTAAAATACAAACACGTCACTTTACTAGGTATAGGAGGGAAGAAAAGTAGTTCATCCATTTACGTAAACTAGGAAATATCGCGATTTTGAGTTTCATAATTTTCATTACGTTTTTCTTTAATCAAAGTACAGTACTGTATTAAGAATAAGTGTTTTTACTCACGAAGTGAGTTATCCATGCGAACGTATTCATTATGCAGTGTATATTATACTGTCTACAGCACATTAGCGTACAATATAGAGAAAGAAGTTAAATTGAAAAATAATCATAATATGAATATTTAAACATAATTTTGAAAATGGTGGCCGTTCATTTCGATACAGGCTTCAGTTCTTTTGTGCATATTATCGCACTATAGACTATTGCATGTAATTCCAATTGCCAGTTTCGTCCTTCGTACTAGTAACTCATGTTGAAATAATTCTATACCTACTCTACATACTGTTAATTCAATCTTCACGTCTACCCGACCCGAAAATATAAAATTACTCAGACATGCTATCTACTGTCCGTCCAAGTGGTTATGCCGCATGATTGTAGAAAGGGAGGAAATCACGTGACAGTTAATTACTTAACGAGGCCCTTTTATTTAAGTTAAATTAAACAGCTGTATAATATTACGTAAACGCCCAATTCCTAAGAGAAATTAATGTTTTCAGAAAAGAGTTAAGACAGCCCAGCTATTACAGAGGGGCGAGGAGCAGCAGGTGGGGGAAATCGGGATGCGACGTAGGCAAACGGACAGTACCTGTGCGAAAATATGATTCAATATTGAAAGCTCTTTCGTCACTGGAAAACGCGAACATATTTCTGGAACGTACTATACTCAGTAACTCAGTACTGCTTACTATCTGCGGTCTTGGCTCTGTGTGGAGTTGGAACTTCATTAGTAGAAGGGGTGGGAGTGAAGTACATTCAAAAACTCAGGTACAATAAAAATTGAAGTAAAAATAAAATGATGTCCCTGTACAATATCCCAATGCTTTAGAAGATTCCGAATGTTACATGGATTGAGAAATGGACCCTGCTTTGTAAAACATTTAGTAAGCTGGTAAACAATATGAGGAAACTGGTGCAGTTACCGATAAAAAGTGACCGGGTGGTCATAATTACCTCTTTTTTTTCTTGTTTCTTCTTCTTATAGACTAATAAACTCCTATTTCTTCACGAACATGTTGGTGTTTTTACTTTTGCAGAATCTAAAGTTGTGGTCATTTGAAAGTAGGAACTTAACTTAGAATAGCATTGTACAGGGACATCATTTTATTTTTACTTCAATTTTTATTGTACCTGAGTTTTTTAATGTACTTCACTCCCACCCCTTCTACTAATGAAGTTCAACCGTCCTCCACACAGATCCAAGACCGCATATACAGTCATAGTAGCCTTACGGTCATAGAGAACAGTACGTTCCAAAAATATGTTCGCGTTTTCCAGTGACGAAAGAGCTTTCAATATTGCATCATTTTCTATTTGGCTACGTCGCATCCCGGTTTCCCCCACCTGCTTCTATTTGCCTCTCTGTAAATGCTAGTGGCTGGGCTGTCTTAGCTCTTTTCTGGGAACATTAATTTCTGTTACGAATTGGACGTCTACGAAATATTATACCCATACAATTGTTTAAAATAATTTAAATAAAAGGGCTTCGTTAAGTAATTAACTGTCACGTGATTTCCCTCCTTTGTACGATGCTACGACGTAACCACTTGGACGGACAGTAGATACAATGTCTGAGTAATTTTATCTCTTCGGATCGGGCAGAAGTGAAGATTGAATTTACAATGCGTAAGGTCTCTTTTATAGAGTAGGTACAGAATTATTTCAACATGAATTACTAGTACGAAGGACGAAACTGGTAATTGGAATTAGATGCAATAGTCTATAGTGCGATAATATGCACAAAAGAACTGAAACCTGTATCGAAATGAATGGCCACTATTTTCAAAAATGTGTTTAAATATTCATATTATGATTATTTTTCAATGTAACTTCATTCTCTATAGTGTACGCTAATGTGCTGTAGACAGTATGATATACACTGCATAATGAATATGTCCGCATGGAAAGCTCAGTTCGTGAGTAAAAACACTCATTGTTAACACTGTACTGTATTTTGATTAAACAAAATCCTAATGAAAATTATCAAACCCAAAATCGCGATATTTCCTAGTTTACGTAAATGTATGAACTACTTTTCTTCCCTCCTATACCTAGTAAAGTGATTGTATATCACGCCAGTGTCATCGAACTCCAGCCGTGGAAGGAGGTAGCAAAAGGTGTTTCCGGTTCTTAATCGTTGATCCATAGGTATAGCCAGGTTAGTATTAGAAATGTTAGTAAAAATAAAATGATGTCCCTGTATTTCTTATGGCAACACAATACGTTCTTTCTCTTCACACAATTTATTAAGCTAAATTGAAGACTGGAAATAAAAGGTCTCGATTTCAGGACTACATACATAATATTCTGCGAGGTAGGTCCCTGCTTACCGCGACGAACGGTTCAAATATAGGACGCAGCCGAAGTATAGCCCAGAATTCCAACAGCAGATCCATTTTAAAAGAGAGATATTAAAAAAAAAATTGTCTGCGCCCTATCCTAGGCGTGTTCAATCCAACTCTTCAAGCCCTACAAGTTTATGCGTACATACCGGGCTCCCCATTCGACACCCCTCCCCCTTGTTTGTTCCCACACTGCGATGCTATCTACGCTTGTATCGCTACATAAACTAAGGTCCGCTAGCATCTCTTTCAAAAGGAAAATAGGATAGAATCCATATAAGTCGTAACCACAAGAAGCTATACATTTTTGCTTTCAATTTCATACAAGCGAAGAGTAAACAAGTTAAGGAAAACGAAATATCAGTATGTCTGCACTTGTAAACAATTTCAAATACAGGGGCAGCTCCATCCGGAAATGAACACGAGTCCAATAACTTGTTTTTTATTATTGTTGCGAGAGTCTATTGAGTTTGAATATAATTCGTCACAGCTACCCGTCCCCGTCGACAGAGCTGATGCAGCACTGTTCGTGTCACACGTTGTGTGTAAAAGTGGATCAGGATGGATGTCACTTCCAGGCTTGTCGACGTTGTTACAGACAACTTTTTGTTGGCGCATAAAAAGGATCTCAGTCATGCAACACCGCTACACTGACATGATGGCATGATGCAGGTGTAGACAAGGAAACCGTCGTAGTTATGGAAGTGCAAAGAGCTATAATATAACATTCATTAATTTAACTAACACATGAATGTAATGATTCAACCGCCACGTAAGGATTAACTTGGAGTTTTTTCTATATTATATCTGTGGTGTTCGGGTAAAGGGGTATAAGTCATTTTTTTGTCCAGATGGAATTTTGTTCCCCAGATGAACACACAAGTTAAATTATACAAGTGGATGTGCAAAAATCAAAGAATACCAGCAGTTGATGTGTTTTATTTGTGTAGAAAATTATTTGTAATAAGGGTTCCAAGTTTAATTTTCATTTATCTCCGAACTTATTTTTATGACTTATCTCCCTTTACCCAAACACCGCAGATATATCAGGTATGCTCATTCTCTGACTCCCGATTACGTTCTGTAATCACAACCTTCCAATGTAGAACGTGCTGTTCCTCGTTCGAAGCTCGACGGATGACTGCGGAAGGCAGTTCAAGTACTTAGTAAACGTACGAACAGTGCTGGACAATGAGAAACGGTCATTCCGTACAGTGTGAGAGGAAGACTATTTTTGTTGTGCGTTCGGTGAAAACATAAATTGTTTACTATATTGTAAGGTACTGTCAGGAATACTACTGAGCAACATAAAACAACATTATAGGGTCTGCCACCCAGAAAATTTCGAAGTGACAGGGAAACTGTTTTCTGTAATATATACAGTATTCATATACCAACGTTATTATTATTATTATCATTATTATTATTATTATTAGGCCTACTATTATTATTATTATTTTATTATTATTATTTTATTATTATTATTATTATTATTATTATTATTATTATTATTATTATTATTATTATTATTATTGACTCGGCTAAATTGGAGAATATCCAAAGAAAATTTATTTCCTTGTGTTCTTATAGATTTTTACCAAATTCCGATTATAACTATGAGATTAAATGCAATTATTTCAATTGCGGTAGTTTGTTCACCAGACGTCAGGATCTTGATTATTTATTTTTTTGGAAAGTCATTAAGGGTGATATAGATTGTGAATCTTTCATAAGCAATATCAGTCTTCGTATTCCTGCTAATGGTTTAAGATTTCATAAATTGTTTTATAATAAGAATCCTAAATCTCTCTCTCCGGTCTGCAGATGCATTAAATATGCTAATTTGCATGGATTCAACTTGGATCCATTTAATGTGTAGTATATCTTTGAGTTTTAACTCACTGATCTAATTTTAATAATTATTTGTCCATATATTTCTTGCATTTGGTCTATTGATTCATGTAGACCTTTCCATTATTTCAATTCTCATTGTACTAATTTTATAATTTTATAGTGATTATTTGATCAATGATTGATGTAGACCATTATATTGTTTGTATTTCATCTCATTGCCATTTTCTATCATTCATTCTCATCATCATTTGTTGTTTTGTTCTGTTTTGTATCGTGCAAAACTGTAATTGGCCTTGTGCTGTTGTTTTTGCACGTTAATATTCTAAATAAATAAAATAAATAAATAAATAAATTATTATTATTATTTTAGTGTAGTGATTATATTCCAGCAGAAATACATGTTTTGATAAAATAATTTTTCAGGGGTGCAACGTGCACTACAGCTTCAAGAATTGAAAACATTTAATGAAAGGTCAAACATTGTAGAGAGTCGAACAATTCAGAGTCTGTGTTTAGGAGCAAGTTATGTAGTATGTTGGGAATTAGCTAAGGCACTAAAACCCTTCATGGATGGTTAACTTTTAAAGAGATGTACGGTGCCTGAACAAAATATAGTTAATTATAGCTCTGTAGCCTACTGGAACAGCTCAAATGTGAATTCACAGAACATAGATTTAGTGATTTTGAACGTAAGGAGAGTGATATGTCTTTTTGTTAATCCTTTCATAGTAAATTTAGTACAATTCGTGAGAGTGCAGTTCCAGGACGAGTTAATTGATTTACAAAGTAACGTAGAATTCAGAACTAAATATAGAGAATATGACTTGACAAGCATAGAATTATTTAAAAAATGAACGAAACGAAATATCCCAAGAAGAGCTTATTCGTTGCCACTATCTTAGCTACCTTTGCCTGACATATGTGTGCGAACAATAAAATTATTTTCGAGAATGAAGGTTACTAAATCGAAACATAGATCCCGATTAACAGATGAGCATCTTTTGAAGTTTCGCATTGCAGTAAATTCGTTGGAAATAGATTTCCGATTACTTGCAGAAAAGAATGCACATGTTGAATATACCGCAATGTGTGGTGGAATATGATAATAGCATTATCTATGATATAATAATAGCATAAATATATTAATTACTGTGTAATAAATAATGTAATAACTGAATATTACAGTGTATACTCTTTTCATTTTCAAATTCAGTTTATTATCCGTATTTGTAAGAATGTAAGAACTATGCCACGGGCGGTGCTGGAATGTACAGTACATGCAATGTAGTTGCGGAGCCCAGTCCGTACACAGTGTGTGTTATGCAGTGCAGTATCATCCGTGTAATCGGCGCTTTTACAATTTTGAGCATACCTGTTATATATTGATGGTCAATTATCAGATAAGATCACTGTTAATCAGGTAGAAAGCAATGCTGCATTATTCAAAATCAATCGGGTTAACATTGAAAAACAGACTTACCTACTGCGGAGATATAACTTGCAAAAGAATTCGTTCTCACTTACCTGGAAGGAGAAGAAAAACAAATATATTATTAAAATGTATCATGAAAAGTTCGAGCCATGTCTTACTGTGACGGAATGCAGGGCGAAATTAAAATCACAAATAAATTTAGTGTGAAAGAGTGGCCGAGAATTTAATGGAAAACAAATGAGTGAAAAGTAATTGCTGTCAATTATCTGGCATACCCGTTATCAATTTGAATGCAAAATCGCTTCAGACCGCGATTGGCTGCAAGTGAAAAGAACATGTTTTTACTGAAATCTTCAATAAAATTGCAATAATGTTTAAAAGGATTGCACAAGGCCTAAGTATAAAACACTTTGGCTGTCAATCACTACATTCAAAGACAATACTTCGAAATATTAAACACAATAAATGTAAGATTTTCAGAACACTTCAATATGCTTCGTTTGAACACAAAATAAATAACAATAGTAGTAATAGTAGTAGTAATATGTTAGGAGAAAATCCACAAACGATTAGGGAAAACACGGAAATTTTACTTGAAGCAAGTAAAGAGATAGGTTTAGAAGTAAATCCCGAAAAGACAAAATATATGATTATGTCTCGTGACGAGAATATTGTACGAAATGGAAATATAAAAATTGTAAATTTATCTTCTGAAGAGGTGGAAAAATTCAAATACCTGGTAGCAACAGTAACAAATATAAATGATACTCGGGAGGAAATTAAACGCAGAATAAATATGGGAAATGCCTGTTATTATTCGGTTGAGCAGCTTTTATCATCCAGTCTGCTGTCAAAAAATCTGAAAGTTAGAATTTATAAAACAGTTATATTACCGGTTGTTCTTTATGGTTGTGAAACTTGCACTCTCACTTTGAGAGAGGAACATAGGTTAAGGGTGTTTGAGAATAAAGTGCTTAGAAAAATATTTGGGGCTAAAAGGGATGAAGTTACAGGAGAATGGAGAAAGTTACACAACACAGAACTACACGCATTGTATTCTTCACCTGACATAATTAGGAACATTGAATCCAGACGTTTGAGATGGGCAGGGCATGTAGCACGTATGGGCGAATCCAGAAATGCATATAGAGTGTTAGCTGGGAGGCCTGAGGGAAAGAGACCTTTGGGGAGGCCGAGACGTAGATGGGAAGAAATATTAAAATGGATTTGAGGGAGGTGGGATGTGATGATAGAGACTGGATTAATCTTGCTCAGGATGGGGACCAATGGCGGGCTTATGTGAGGGCGGCAATGAACCTCCGGGTTCCTTAAAAGCCAGTAAGTTAGTAAGTAAGTAACAATAGTAGTAAAATATTATGTCATTAAACTGAAATGAAAATATTATTATCTAAAAGAAACACGTTGTGCACATTCATAATTCGAGCATGCGGATGTAATTTATGCAATTGAAAGCGTTTGTTTGGCTACATTGTAGTTAGTAATGCTTTAATAAAATTACCTAGCATTACTGATAACTAGGGCTGAAGAAAAATATTGATATCAAGGTAGTAAATAATTTCTACATACATTGTTTACAAAATGCGTCCCGTTTTCGGGTATCTCTACTGTCTGTAAGGAGCAGATAGAGTGACCATCCGACTCTCCTCAATAGTAGACCTGCTTAAGTGACGTGAGGTTGTATCAGAATGCCGAAACAAAAATCCAAAAAAGAACAGATAATAAGGCGACTGAATTAAGAACATGGGGAAAATGTGTTTAACTTAACTGATAATAATGATATTTTTTGTAAATTCAATATTGGTTCCTAGTTAATTAATTTGAAACACAAGTAATCCTGTACAAGTAAATTCTATTATGAGTTTCTTCATACGGAGCGGACTGTACAAGCAGCCGCTACAGTAAATAGTCGCGCGTGCACACAAGCATTTTGTGAACACAGATCTCTACGTACGATATAACGTAAGTTATAACTAGACTTCGTGGAATTGCCACGAGAATCGTAAGGTTTACTACGCACGCGGTATAGACTGTATGAGAAGGGGACGTGCAATGGCTGGAGTATGCCTCTGATGTAAACACTGAGCAGTATACTCCGGTTACAATAAAACCTGTATCCTGCATTCAAGAAATATAATGAATGATCTTTGAAATAGGAAATATCTAAACATGTAAATACACAATTATTTTATAGTGAGATATATTAACTCTTAAAATTTAATGTAATATACTCACATCATCCTTGAGTATGTGCATTGCAGATAAAGTTACGTACATTTTGAGTGATTGCAAAGTGAACCCCCTACGATGGTCACTTAAACAGTTTTTATATTGGGAAAATGTACATTCGACATCACACGATATAATAGGTGCATATTTGAGGAAAGGAAAGTCACTACTTTTTAGTACATCAACTTCAGACGTCTTATCGTGACCTGATAGTACATCATTTATAATACGAAATTGTGAATAGGCAGAATTTTTAGCAATAATATTTGTCAACTTACATTTCACTTTTCCTGAAATTAATGAATTGCTATTTTGGATAACGGTTTGTGATACTTTATCCACTATATTAAGGACTTCTGAGAGTTGTAGTTTAGACGATTCTAACAGGGTGATGCTTTTGGACACGATTTTAAAATTAGAATCAATGAACAGAATATCTTCCAATAGCTGTTCAGAAGGCAATGATTTTACAGCTGCAACAGCGGAACTGACTGTGCTATCCAATGCATCAATTACCTCAATTATTTTGCCGTAATATTCTGCATAATAATTAACAGCATCCAACCACGTTTCTCAACGTGGTCAAGAATGGCTGCGGGGATATTCCAGGGGCAATTGTTCGGAACAGCAAGACACTCTTGTAGCATGTTTGATTGAATTCTTGTCTACACTGAACACATGTTAAGCTTTGACTATTCCAACCACAGTAATGCAAAAACAAGTCTTACATAGGTATACATTAGCTGTAGCTGCTATATTTATTTGGACCGGCTACATCTAACATGAACTGCTTATACTACGAGACCGGGCGGTCGCTCACCTCCTCTATACTACCGTACATCGGCAACCTGATTGCATGCTGCGTGTGGCAATTCAACGAAGTCTAGTTATAACCAATACTTTTTCCAGCTCTACTGATAATACAGCCCATGGTTCACAACTATCTTATCAAAAATCACCACAGAATTACTTTTGTTAGTGAAAACTCAATCCCTCTGCAGTGGTAGAGTGGTCAGACCTTCAGCCTGTCACGCAGGCGGTCCGGGTTCGAGACCCCGTCACCATAGTGACATTTTTGGCGGACAAAATCGCAGTTGGGGTTTTTCTCGGGGTTCTACCGTTTCCCCATATTAGGCATCTACATCATTCCGTCAAAATTTCTCCATTTCGTCATCATGCCATAGCATTCCCCAAACGCTGCGGCTGGCGATGCACGGAGGGGGCTGGCCTAGGGACGGACGAGTGGAGTTGCCTGCTCAAAACCTGGGTACGTAGCGAACATTAGTGGAGTCAGCCGGTGTGGGTTTGTGAACGCGTCTACTTGAGAGTTAGCGCAATATATCGTAAAAGGTCGCAGTGCTGGGTCATAATGCTCCTCTCTCGAAAATTACGTGCGGCTCGCGACAAGAATAGTTTGGCTGTGATATAACTGCGATTGCGCGAGCTTGGTTAATAAAAATCTAAACTAAGCAACCTAAGCTTCGTAAATTCAAGATGTCAAGAACGGAGTGATAAAAGTGTCAATTTTGAATGAATTAGAGGAGTATAATAGGAAGTTAAGTAAAACGATAGAGATAGGAGTATAGCGGGGGAGGCTATCTAGGATAGTGAAGTACGGTATAATACGTAGAAAATTAGTGAGATCTGAAAGGGCAATACACACAAGAAACAGACATAGTAACGAACATATTGGATAATGATGTAGTATGTTTTAGTAACAAGTATTATTAGAAACAGAGTGAGTTCGATATAAGTGAACTGGAAATCAAGAAGAGAGTCGTAAAAGTGTCAATTTTGAATGATCTAAATTAAGGTGTTAGGTTTCGAAGGTGGGAATACTGATCAAAATTCGAAAGTAAAATTATAAGAGCGTCTACAATAGGTATATCTGTAATGAATGTAATTGTGGCACCGGATATAAAATTGTGAGGTCCACATTACATGGTTGTAAATGTTGACATCAAATATATATATATATATATATATATATATATATATATATATATATATATATCATATTCAAGATGTGTAACTCGAACACGAAGGGAACTTCTTGATTTGATCTGGAATGTACACGCGAAAATAAATCCAGGTAAGAATCACGCTTGAACAGCATGAGAGATCTGCGCATGCGCCACAGCCAAACTGTTCCTGTCGCGAGCCCCTCCTCGAAAATTCTATTCCATATTGAAAAGTCATATCAAACTGAAATATGATATTGTGTAAATTATAGTTTTTAGTTAAATAAGTCTGAAGTCTCCGGGGGAATATCCTAGAATCCGGGGGGAAAATTCTCCCCCGAGCCACCCCTAATTCATCACTGGTCGAAATGTTGTTTTATTTAAAGACGTTCGCAACTGCAGAGGTTATGTCAGCGTCGCCGGATGTGCCGGAATTTTGTCCCGCAGGAGTTCTTTTACATGCCAGTAAATCTACTGACATGAGCCTATCGCATTTAAGCACACTTAAATGTCATCGACCTGACCCGGGATCGAACCCGCAACCTTGGGCATAGAAGGCCAGCTCACTGGTCGATAAGTACTTGTGCTTTAAATATGTAATTAAAATCTTTTCAAGTAATCATTCAACATTCTCTGAACAGGTACCAACTAAGGAAACATGCCCTATACAGATGGTTATAGCTTTGTATAGGAATGTTTATACTTGTTTTTTTTTTTTAAGATGGGACATGACAGTTAAGCGGTCGAGCTTGGAACTACAGTGCCATGTTGCCAATATGGACTACTATGCTGCCAGCTAATGGAAGCTAGCAATTGACGTTAAGAAGGCTGACGTTAAAACATTCATTGACAATTGACGCGAAGGTAAGAGAACAATACAAAAATCGACAGGGAATCAAACATGAAACGTTCCAATGCTAACATTGTGTGCACAATAAATGTCGCCAAGAGAGCTATTAAGCACTCGCCACGTGCGAACTGTAAGTCTGGCAACTCAACCGTTGTTACCATAGCAACAAGCCTACCAAGCTATGTGACATTCAGTTGTTTTTCCGATTGCAACGCTCTTGTCATGTCCCATATTAAAAAAAAACAAGTATAGCTTTGTTGTTCACTGCACATGGATCGTAGCTGCATGTGCTGCCTTTTCAGTAGTGCAATACAGTATGTGCAACTTAGCGACAGCAGGAAATGTTTGTGTTTTACAGTCCGGAAATTATTTATTTATTAATCGTTTCTTTTTTTTTTTCAATTTTTACAGACAGTCTCTTTATTTGAACGATTTGTTTGATTCCACGTGCCGTTTCCGATGTCTGGAGCTTTGTAGTATTTGAAAGCAAAACCTGTATGTAAATATTTTTTACATCTCTGTAAAAATATGATCTATTTCCAGGCAAGTGAACGCTTACTTCGCTTTTATAAATGCCCGTACGCTCCAATTGAGTCGTTCAGTTTAATTCTGCAGTACTCGCGCGGCATACATTTGTAATACATTGTTGTTCATTACGTCATCACATCTCCTCTTTCAATGTTGATAGCGTGAAATCACGAAGCTTGAGTTTTGAGGGTGCTAGAAACAATAGACTGTGCCGGTACTATTTTGCATTGCCTGTAATGAGCCGATATTAGCGATCCTAATGGTGAGCAACTACAGGGACATCACTTTATTTTTACCAACATTTTTAACATTAACCTGGCTATACTCGGAAACACTGTTGCCCCCTTCCATTACAGGAGTTTGGTATTACTAGTGCAATATGTAAACAAATCATTTTACTAGCTATAGGAGGAGAGAAAAGTAGTGTATCCATTTATGTTGTAGGGAAATACGATATTACGATTTTCAGTTTGATCATCACTTTTACGGAATTTATCAAAATACAGTAAAGTAGTAACATTTTGTTTTCAAAAACTCAATTTTTCAGGCGGCTATGTTCGTTATGTAATGTCTACTTTATTTAGCATATTAATTATTGGTGTTAACATACAATATAGAGAGTGCATTTAAATTGAGGGGGTCATAAGTAAAGGGCTGTAAGTGCACTTAAGTTACTTTTGAGAAAATGGGGTTTAAATATTTAAGCTTTCGTAAAATCGGTGAAATTTTTATTTAAATTTTAATGTGTGACGCGATTAAAATATCCCTTTGCCACTAAAATTTTAGATACTTTTGCTTACACTGGATGCACTTAACTCATGTTATTACAAATGTCACTAGCATCCCTTTGCGTCTAGCCACCTTAATTCAAAATAAGCTCATCTGAATTTTTAAACAAGTTGCTAAAAATGGTTGCCGTTCATTACAATGCAGTCTTTAATTCTTTACGCATATTATTAAAAACATTTTGAAGCATATTCTCTGAAATTGAATTTATCGTTTCTTGAATAAAATTTTTTAGTACGATATTATTAATATAGGTTCTTTCTTCTATAGAAAACGTAACCATATTTATGAAACACACTATACACTGCAGTGTTTACTTCACTGCTTGAAGACTTGGAATGCAACAGCGGCCGTAAGTTTGTGTGTCTGACGGGAGCAAGGACATTAGTGAAGGGGTGAGAGTGAAGTACATTCGGAAATGTAGGTACAATAAAAATGCAAGTAAAAATAAAATGATGTCCCTATATCTAATGTTTGCATATTTACTACGTATTGAGCTTCGCGACTGTAGGCCTATATACTAGACCGTGGTGATAGTGTGAAATCTTCAGTACATTTCTGTTATAGTTTAGCTCTGATGTCTGGAGTGTTTGGATGTAATTGTGACTTTTTAGCGTAGCAATATATATGCTTTTAGAGTGGCTTACAAATTTAATCCTCGCGAGTGCTAACAACATTGATTCTAACAGGAGAGAATTCAAGAGCATATTTTCTATTTTTAATTTTTTAATTTTATTTATTCCTATAAACCGTTTATACGACATTTTATGCCTATTTTCTATTCTTTACTCTGTAATATGCCTATAAATGACTACAGTACATGGACATATTTGATAATGCAGAACAATGACTTCTTCTCATATGAAACCGACATGTACTTCAACCCAATACTTACGCTACTTAACTACAAATGCCTTTTAAAGAACCCGGAGGTTCATTTCCGCCCTCACATAAGCCCACCATCGGTCCCTATCCTGTGCAAGATTAATCCAGTCTCTATCATCATATCCCACCTTCCTCAAATCCATTTTAATATTATCCTTCCATCTACGTCTCGGCCTCCCCGAAGGTTTTTTTTCCCCTCGCGTCTCCCAACTAACACTCTATTACGCATTTCTCGATTGACCCATATGTGCTACATGCCCTGCCCATCTGAAACATCTGGATTTAATGTTTCTAATTATGTCAGGTGAAGAATACAATGCGTGCAGTTCTGTGTTGTGTAACTTTCTCCATTCTCATGTAACTTCATCCCTCTTAGCCCCAAATATTTTCCTAAGCACCTTATTCCCAAACACCCTTAACCTCTTTTCTTCTCTCAAAATGAGAGTCCAAGTTTCACAACCATAAAGAACAACCGATAATATAACTGTTTTATAAATTCTAACTTTCAGATTTTTTTGACAGCAGACTGGATGATAAAAGCTTTTCAACCGAATAATAACAGGCATTTCCCATATTTATTCTGTGTTTAATTTCCTCCCGAGTGTCATTTATATTTGTTACTATTGCTCCAAGATATTTCGATTTTTCTACCTTTCCAAAGGATAAATTTCCATTTCGTACAATATTCTGGTCACGAGACATAATCATATACTTTGCCTTTCCGGGATTTACTTCCAAACGTATATCTTTACTTACATGAAGTAAAATTCTCGTGTTTTCTTTAATCGATTGTGGATTTTCTTCTTACATATTGTGATGATTTTTAATACTAATGTCTGCCTCCTCAATATCCAAGGAACTGACGAAATGAACACCACTACTATTGAGAAACTTTTAAAGGTAGACAATAAAATTTATCCTCGAGAAAATTGTATGTAAGTCACGCTTTATATTTCGAAGTTTATCACAACTAGGGAAACGTGCTTATTTTAGTATCAACTTATTAGCATATTTATAAAGAAATTATACCGGGTGTTTCACAATTACAGGTACAAACTTCAGAGGTAACTAGAGGACAATGAATCAAGGCAAAACTCCTAATAAACGTAGACCCGAAAAAAAACCGTTACCGAAATAAGACCAACTGAACACACCTCGTATATATGCAACCGAAGTTTTTACCTGACAGACTTAATGGTCGTGCGTACCTCCATTTTTTCCAACATGAGCTATGAGACCTTGAGCACAAGTTCACTTTCATTTGAACGTCCAGTGTTCTTATGCACAAGCTTCTACAACAGATATATCTGTCTTGGCTTGTCAACACCATGGCCTCCAAGGTCGCCCGACTTAAACCCTCTGTATTATTTTGTTGGGGATATTTGAAATGTTTTATGAATTGGTAATGCTAACGAGCTCTAGAAATACTTTGTCAATGGTTATTAGAACCTTTTGCCTTGTTTCATTGTCCTCTACTCACACCTGCAGTTTGTACCTGTAATTGTGAAACATCTTGTATATATAGGAGAGTTAATAAAGATGAAAGAGTAATGGAACGGAGAAAAATTCTCTCCGGCGCCGGGATTTGAACCCAGGTTTCCAGCTCTACGTGCTGATGCTTTATCCACTAAGCCACACCGGATACAACTCCGACGCCGGTTAGAATCGTCTCAGATTAAGCTCCAACTCTTGGGTTCCCTCTAGTGGCCGCCCTCTGCACTACGTCATAGATGTCTATGAACGCAGGACCGAAGTCCACACATGTGCTGAGGTGCACTCAATATGAGTGACTAGTTGGCCTGGATCCGACGGAATAAGCGCCGTCTTATATCACGAAGTGATTTACGCATATTATATATATTATTTTAATGTACCGAAGTACATATGATATTTCCATGCAGATATTCTGCGTTATCATACGATGAAAGAGTAATGGAACGGAGAAAAATTCTCTCCGGCGCCGGGATTTGAACCCGGGTTTTCAGCTCTACGTGCTGATGCTTTATCCACTAAGCCACACCGGATACAACCCCGACGCCGGTTAGAATCGTCTCAGATTAAGCTCCAACTCTTGGGTTCCCTCAAATCCCGGCGCCGGAGAGAATTTTTCTCCGTTCCATTACTCTTTCATCGTATGATGACGCAGAATATCTGCATGGAATATCATATGTACTTCGGTACATTAAAATAATATATATGAGTTAATAAACACCAACAAAAATACTTGGTAGCAAACACTTATTGATACATAAATACATAATGTTAAAATTTCACTTCAAATATCGTAACTTGAACCCCCTCAATGGAGGCCATCGGATGAAGTGATTGGCTCGCGAATAATTTCAGCTGCCCTGTCCTCTGCATAACAGCCCAGAGTCCTGCAATCGAGTGTCCTCGACGTGCGCAATAAGCTTTCCCTTTCGGCAATTGCCTCCAAACGCTCGAAGTTGATTCATGAACTTTGACAGCCAGCCTCCAGTAAGCAACGAGTCAGATTTTCAATCAGCGAATTTCAGTTAACGATCAGGTCCCCTCCACGCAAATGGCAATATATTTCCACTTCCCCAACGTGTCTGGTGGAATTCTGTAACTGCCAGGAAAGCGATTTCGATTAAAGTTGGAAGTCATTTCTTTTCTTGGGCTGTTTATCTTTTGCAAAGTTTCTAGCTCTTATCTTCTCAGTTAACTTCAACCTCAAATCTACGTACAAAACAAGCATATGAAGCACCATATCAGTGAAAAACAAAAATCAAGTTTTCATCGTCAATACCTTTTGTTAGTATTATATTTTGTTATAATAGTTTCAAATTATGTCTCGTGACGAGAATATTCTACGAAATGGAAATATAAAAATTGGAAATTTATCTTTTGAAGAGGTGGAAAAGTTCAAATATGTTGGAGTAACAGTAACAAATATAAATGATACTCGGGAGGAAATTAAACACAGAAAAAATATGGGAAATGCTTGTTATTATTCGGTTGAGAAGCTTTTATCATCCAGTCTGCTGTCAAAAAATTTGAAAGTTAGAATTTATAAAACAGTTCTATTACCGGTTGTTCTTTATGGTTGTGAAACTTGGACTCTCAATTAGAGAGAGGAACATAGGTTAAGGGTGTTTGAGAATAAGGTGCTTAGGTAAATATTTGGAGCTGAGAGGGACGAAGTTACAGGAGAATGAAGAAAGTTAAAGTTACACAACACAGAACTGCACCCATTGTATTCTTCACCTGACATAATTAGGAACATTTAATCCAGACGTTTGAGATGGGCAGGCCATGTAGCACGTATGGGGGAATCCAGAAATGCATATAGAGTGTTAGTTGGGAGGCCGGAGGGAAAAAGACCTTTACGGAGGCCGAGACGTAGATGGGAAGATAATATTAAATTGGATTTGAGGGAGATGGGATATGATGATAGAGAACAGATTAATCTTGCACAGGATAGGGACCAATGGCGGGCTTATGTGAGGGCGGAAATGAACCTCCGGGTTCCTTAAAAGCCATTTGTAAGTAAGTCAGTATATCAATCATTTGTCTTACTTTTAATTCAATATCAACGAATCAATTTAGGAGTGAATAATGCACTCAAATTATAATTTTATCAAATAATAATAATAATAATAATAATAATAATAATAATAATAATAATAGGTCTTAATTTAAATTCAAAATGTTACTTACTTACAAATGGCTTTTAAGGAACTCGCAGGTTCATTGGCGTCCTCACATAAGCCCGCCATCGGTCCCTATCGGTCTCTTTCAAATCCACTTTAATATTATCCTCCCATCTACGTCTCTGTCTCCCTAAGGGTCTTTTTCCCTCCGGCCTCCCAACTCCCTCTATATGCATTTCTGGATTCGCCCATACGTGCTACATGCCCTGCCCATCTCAAACGTCTGGATTTAATATTCCCAATTATGTCAGGTGAAGAATACAATGCGTGCAGTTCTGTGTTGTGTAGCTTCCTCCATTCTCCTGTAACTTCAACCCTCTTAGCCTCAAATGTTTTCATTCAAAATGTTAATGAACACAAAATCCATTCTAATGTTTTTAATGTTATTTTTGCGTAAGACGAAATAAATTAGTTATCCAGTATGTCTTCAGACTTTTACTGTATATTTCAGAGAAATTAAGTATCATTTTAATCGGTTATTTAACAAATCTGTATCAACTACTGGGTCATTTAGGCCTAACTCTATGATATTGGTGATACCATAATGATATTCGTATTTGGCGACATGAGGCAAAGGATTCGTCATAGATTAAACGACATTCTCGTTATAGTTGGGAAAACCTCGGAAAAACCCCAACCAGGTAATCAGCCCTAATGGGAATCGAACCCACGCCCGAGCGCAACTTTGGATCGGCATACAGTTATTTTACGTAAATTTGTTAAACATTATTTGCCACTGTTCAGAAAACGAAAGTCCGACTTCTAATTTGGATCCACACCGAACAATTTCATTTAGATGTATTTTGAATAATAGTTAATTTATATACAGTAATTAGAAACCTGGTAGAGGAACTGAGTTGTTGCAAGAATCATAATACATATTATGAGAAAGTATGCGTTACATTCGGGAGAGTCCACACATGTGGAGTAACGGTTAGCGCGTCTGACCGCGAAATCAGGTGGCCCGGGTTCGATTCCCGGTAGGGGCAAGTTACCTGGTTGAGGTTTTTCCGGTAGTTTTCCCTCAACCCATTATGAGCAAATGCTGGGTAACTATCGGTGCTGGACCCCGGACTCATTTCACCGGCATTATCACCTTCATCTCATTCAGACGCTAAGTAACCTGAGATGTTGATAAAGAGTCGTAAAATAACCTACTAAAATAAAAAAAAACATTAGTGAGACTAAATCTGTGTTTTGTTTTGTTTTCCTGTCAACTCCTTTATGATGGGTTAAAAGCTGCTGAAAGCGTTTTTTTTTTTTCAGGCAGAAAATATCCAGAATTCGGCTTCCAACGGATTAAAATCAAACATTTATTTTACCCCTACTACAGGCCATCTACAACATACAGCACCAATGAGGAATACATTCAGTTCTATAGACTTAGTGACGCGATAGGCAGATCTTACTCCAAAACCTCGCCTACCAATATTTAAGTAACAAATGACGTCCTATTCCGAAAAGGCCATGCTTTGTGATATGATAGTATCGAGACAAAGCAATTTGACATGCGAGTTGCTATGGAAACAGACGTTTTCTTTCTTCCTAATATAAAGCGATGGTACATTTTTCGCTTAACTAGATCATGAACGATCTCTGTCCGTACATCCATGATAAAAATGCCACTAATTTATTAATTAACGCAAACAATAGCATGGCAGTCTCTGTATGTGTGGACCTATAGCACACAATTGAAAAAAAAATCGTATCAGCAACTCGTTGGCAATGCGTTTAGTATTTTATGTGGTTCAAAGGAATAAAGCGATTTTTTTCCGCAAGCCGGTAAATACAGACGGGGAAATAATGTGGTCATCCTGTGCAAAATATAAAGGCTGGGCACGCTATGCTGGCATAATAGAGGCCGCAATCACGCACCGTGGACAAGGCTAAATGCACAATACGAAAAACATAATTGGCGTACATGCTGGCAAATAGTTAGCGTAATAAAAATATAAATCATGAAAATATTCAGTTCATTGACGTCTAATGCAGCACAAGACGAGAGTGGAGTTAATGAAGAGGGAAATTAGTACGGGTACACACAACAAGCTTTTCGTATTTTTTTGTGCAATGCGTATTCTATCATAAATACAGGTCAAGTGGCACATATGTTCATCTAAAAAATTAATTTATGCATCTGAGAAAATTGCTCTCTAAATCAGTTCTCGGTTATACACGAAATACTGTACATGCAGAATATAATATCAGAATTCCAAAATGTCTTCACAAAACATTTATATTGTTCTGATGCATTTGACTGTCTCAAAATTATTGAAAATCACAGGGAAAGTTGGATAGTAAAACCTAGGTTTACGTAAATGAAGGAGAAATGTTTAAATTACGCAAAACTGAGACTATGTACAAATAAGGTTTAAATATAAGATGATTTTCGAATGACTAGAAATCAGTTTCACAGGACATAGAGAACTAGAAGCACATAAGAATTCTTTGAATACCTTCAAATGTCTTTTGATCAATACAAAGTTATTAGAATTTTAATGTTCCATTTAGCCTAAAAACACTGCCTATACAGGGTGTTTCCGAGGTGGTTTTATAAACTTTCAGGGATGATGGGGAAGGGCACTTGTATCAATTTGAGATAAGGAACCCTGGTCCGGAAATGACCGAGTCGAAAGTTACAAGCAAAAATAGTTGTGTGGAAATGAAATAATTTTATTCCTCTGTACACCTTATTTATGTGTATTTATCTGTACATCTTACACATACTGTATTCATCTGACGTTGTTTACGTTGTCTACTTACAGTATTCCATTCAGTGCGCTGTCTGAGGGATGGGGACAGGAAACTACACTAAAGCAATGCAGATGGCGTAATGTGTAACGGACATGGTCGGTCCTGATATGCACGTCTGTAGACAGCAGTGTATGTGTACAAGTTGCAGTGTCCAGTCGATCAGTCCTAGTGAAATGGAGGAGTACACGAGAGCGGAATAAGCAGACCTGATTTTCGAATACGGATGAGCCAATACAAGCTCACAGATTGTATCGGTACAAGTACCCACGTAGGAGACATCCGGCCCATACCATCTTTCCACGACTGTTCCAAAGGTTAAGGGAAGGAGGGCACGTGGTGCCAAATTACAATTCCATTTCCACACAACTATTTTTGCTTATGACTTTCGACTCAGTCATTTCCGGACCAGGGTTCCTTATCTCAAATTGATACATGTGCCCTTCGCCATCATCCCTGAAAGTTTGTAACACCACCTCGGAAACACTCTGTATATTTTATTAAGATTTTTTCCCTCAGTCATGAACTTAGAATTATGTACTTTCTGTATTATACATGTTCATTACAAACATTTTGTAATTTCAGTTTTCTTTTGGGGGAGGGGGGATTTGCCTCAAATAAATTCCTTTATACATATTCCTTTGTCTTGCGAGTTTCTCTTTCTTTTTACTGTCACACATGAGTGCTAGCCAGATATTGAAAACTGTTTTAAAATGTTTGGAACATGTCTTGTAAAAAAGAATAAAAGGTAGCATATAAAGACCGAGCAAGCCGGCTCTATATTCGCCTGTACTGTGAGAGTTTTGCTGTCTTCTCTGTGAGAGTCCCGTAACCTTGAGATTATTGCTGCAAAGAGGCAGCAGTCTTCACTGTAGACCTAGGATTTTCTAAGTCTTAAGATCTCTAGTTTGATATGTACCTACAACTGTAGATAGACAGTATGAGAGGCCAGGTATGTGTACGGCAGTTGAGCATTTGCGTGGATACAGTACAGTCGTGTGCATTACGAGTGTTGTCATCGTGAAAAGTGCTGAAAGTGAAACAAAATCCACGTGAAAAGTTGAACGAATATGTATTAAGGTATGGTAAAAAAGTGTTTGTTGTTAAAGACGAGAGTAAAATGTACTGCAAGCCTTGCCACACTGAAATTAGTGGGAAACTATATTTCAATACACAATTACATGTTCAAACAAAAAAACATGTGCAAAATATTAAAGATATAGAACGGAATTGCACTTTTGTATATAAAGGGCAGGGTTGTGACTGCTTCAAAAGTTCAGAGTACACAGTACCCGGCCTCTCATATTGTCTACCTACAGTTTGTAAACAGCAAACTAGGCTAGACCCTAGCCTGAGATTTTAAGACTTAGAAAATCCTACGCCAAAATTTAATGATGTTAGTTACGGATCATACTGTATAGTGTTTATTAAGTAATGTTTTAAAGTTTATTTCATTCATATTTAAGTAATAGAACTCAGTCAAAATTGATAAATTAGCTAAGTGAAATTAGACATTTAAATAATGGAATATTATATAATGGCATTAGTCACGGATCATACTGTATAGTATTTATTAAGAGAAATGTATTAAAATTAATTCAATTCATATTTAAATAATAGAACTCAGTCAAAATTGATAAATCGGCGAAGTGAAATTATACATTTAAATAATGGAATATTACATAATGATTTTAGTTACGGATCATACTGTATAGTGTTTATTAAGTAATGTTTTAAAGTTTATTTCATTCATATTTAAATAATAGAACTCAATTAAATTGATAAATTAGCTAAGTGAAATTAGACATTTAAATAATGGAATACTATATAATGGCATTAGTCACGGATCATACTGTATAGTGTTTATTAAGTAATGGTTTAAAGTTTATTTCAGTCATATTTAAATAATATAACTCAGTCAAAATTGATAAATTAGCGAAGTGAAATTAGACATTTAAATAATGGAATATTACATAATGATATTATGTTACGGATCACACTGTATAGTGTTTATTAAGTAATGTTTTAAAGTTTATTTCATTCATATTTAAATAATACAGTAGAAGTCAGTCAAATTAATAAATTAGCGAAGTGAAATTAGACATTTAAATAATGGAATATTACATAATGATATTATGTTACAGATCATACTGTATAGTGTTTATTAAGTAATGTTTTAAAGTTTATTTCATTCATATTTAAATAATACAGTAGAAGGCAGTCAAATTAATAAATTAGCGAAATGAAATTAGATATTTATATAATGGAATATCACATAATGGCATTAGTTACGGATCACACTGTATAGTGTTTATTAAGGGAAATGTTTTAAAGTTTATTTCATTCATATTTAAATAATAGAACTCAGTCAAAATTTGATAATTAGCGTAGTGAAATTAGACACTTAAAATGGAGTATTGTCCACAACTGTGGAGTAACGGTTAGCGGGTCTAGCCGCGAAACCAGGTGGCCCGGGTTCGATTCCCGGTCGGTGCAAGTTACCTGGATGAGGTTTTTTCCGGGGTTTTCCCTCAACCCAATATGAGCAAATGCTGGGTAACTTTCGATGTTGGACCCCAGACTCATTTCACCGGCATTATCACCTTCATCTCATTCGGACGCTAAATAACCCAAGATGTTGATAAAGCGTCGTAAAATAACCCACTAAAATAAAAAATGGAGTATTACATAATGACATTAGTTACGGATCATACTGTATAGTGTTTATTAAGAGAAATGTTTTAAAATTAATGCCATTCATATTTAAACAATAGAACTCAGTCAAAATTGATAAGTTAGAGAAGTGAAAATAGACATTTAAATAATGGAATATTACATAATGGCATTAGTTACGGATCATACTGTATAGTGTTTATTAAGAGAAATGTCTTAAAATTAATTTAATTAATATTTAAATAATAGAACTCAATCAAAATTGATAAATTAGCGAAGTGAAAATAGACATTTAAATAATGGAATATTACATAATGGCATTAGTTACGGATCACACTGTTTAGTGTTTATTAAGAGAAATGTATTAAAATTAATTCAATTCATATTTAAATAATAGAACTGTCAAAATTTGATAATTAGCGTAGTGAAATTAGACACTTAAAATGGAGTATTATCCACACCTGTGGAGTAACGGTTAGCGCGTCTAGCCGCGAAACCAGGTGGCCCGGGTTCGATTCCCAGTCGGGGCAAGTTACCTGGTTGAGGTTTTTTCCGGGGTTTTCCCTCAACCCAATATGAGCAAATGCTGGGTAACTTTCGATGTTGGACCCCAGACTCATTTCACCGGCATTATCACCTTCATCTCATTCGGACGCTAAATAACCCAAGATGTTGATAAAGCGTCGTAAAATAACCTACTAAAAATAAAAAATAAATAAAATGGAGTATTACATAATGACATTAGTTACGGATCACACTATATAGTGTTTATTACTGGAAATGTTTTACAATTTATTTCATTCACATTTAAATAATAGAACTCAGTGAAAATTGATAATTAGCATAGTGAAATTAGAAAATTAAATAATGGAATATTACATAATGACATTGTTTACTGTTCACTCTGTAAGGGAAATGTTTTAAAATTTATTTCATTCATATTTAAACAACAGAACTCAGTCAAAATTGATAACAAGCATACCGAAATTAGACATTTAAATAATGGAGTACCGCAAGGTGCAGTAATAGTCCGCGCCAACTGTAATCCACACTCTACAATTCCGCACCATAACTGCACACACCGAGACAAGCAAAGTTAACGGCAACAATTTGCACCTCCGCCATTTTCTCATAAATAAGTCCAACTGAATGGAGAGCTCGCAATGCTTTGTTACAGCATGAGCTGCATTATACATTTTTAATTATTAATTCCGCCAGCTTAACGCCCGAGCATGTGAAATGTTCTCTAATGCCGACGTATGAGCCAAGCGATTAATAACACCCGTCTATTCCAAAGAAGTGCACACAGCCTATGTTTTTAATTACGAACGGTTAGTTTTAATTAAAACTCAACAAAGTACAATATCTCTACGTAGTGTACAAGGAATTTTACTTTTCGTCTCGAGAGGAATATAATGGAAAGAATACATAATGTGTTCAATGAATTAAATTACGCTGGAACTGTACGTCCATCCCGCTAGGTAAATGTAATTCACTTGCAAACATGACCCTACCACACAAATATAACAATAACTATTATGATTACGTATTTCAATGTATTCTCCTTTTGAATAGCCCGTTTTATTTGCACGGTCTCGAAACTTCTTTTGCTCATGAATTCCCCTGATAAACGGCTTACGAATAGAAGTACTTAATACATAGACAGACCTACACAACTAATACAGGGACATCATTTTAGTTTTACTTCAAGTTTTATTCTACCTGAGTTTTGGAATGTACTTCACTCCCACCTCTTATAATAATGAAGTTCAACCGTCCTCCACACAGATCCAAGACCGCATATACAGTCATAGTAGCCTTACGGTCATAGTAAACAGTACGTTCCAAAAATATGTTCGTGTTTTCCAGTGACGAAAGAGCTTTCAATATTGAATCATTTTCGCACAGGTACTGTCGTCCATTTGCCTACGTCGTATCCCGGTTTCCCCCACCTGCTTTTATTCGCCAGCTAGTGGCTGGGCTGTCTTAGCTCTTTTGTGAGAACATTAATTTCTGTTAGGAATTGGACGTCTACGTAATAGTATACAACTGTTTAAAACAACTTAAATAAAAGGGTCTCGTTAAGCAATTAACTGTTACGTGATTTCCTCACTTTCTACGACCCTGCGACATAACCACTTGGACGGACGGTAGATAGTATGTCTGAGTAATTTTATCTTTACGGATCGGGCAGAAGTGAAGATTGAATTTACAGTACGTAAGGTACTCTTTTATAATAATAATAATAATAATAATAATAATAATAATAATAATGTTTTATTTTCGCTGGCAGAGTTAAGGCCATAAGGCCTTCTCTTCCACTCAACCAGCCTTAAACAATAAAATACATAAATTTAAATTACAAATATTTACTCTACACTTAAAAGGTTCTCCAGCAATATTCTTCACTAAACATTTATTTAGAGTAGGCACAGAATTATTTCAACATGAGTTACTAGTTACGAAGGACGAAACTGGTAATTGGGATTAGGTACAATAGTCTATAGTGCGATAATATGCACATTAGAACTGAAGCCTGTATCGAAATGAACGGCCACCATTTTCAAAAATGTGTTTAATTATCCATATTATGATTATTTTTCAATTTAACTTCATTCTCTATATTCTACGCTAATGTGCTGTAGACAGTATAATATACACTGCATAATGAATACGTCCACATGGACAGCTCAGTTCGTGAGTAAAAATACTCATTTTTAATACTGTACTGTGTTTTGATTAAACAAAAACCTAATGAAAATGATCAAACTCAAAAGCGAGATATTTCCTAGTTTACGGAAATGGATGAACTACTTTTCTTCCCTCCTATACGGTACCTAGCAAAGTGATTTGTTTGTATATTACGCCAGTATCATCGAACTCCAGTCGTGGAAGAGGCTAGCAAACGGTGTTGATCCAAAGGTATAGCCAGGTTAATATTAAAAATGTTAGTAAAAATAAAATGATGTCCCTGTACAAATAGTGTTATGTATCATGTGTAACATCCTCACTAGAGGAGAGACTGTATTTCTAGAGGATACGACAGTTCTTCTGACGAATTTCAGTAATCAATGGTTCAGTTGCTTGGATTTTTTCCATTGCTAATTTTCAAAAAAATTGCAAAACAACGTTTCGAAGAGTGGATCTCTCTTCGACGTCAGGTGAAAACCTACTGTGGGGATCGTTACAAACAGCTAGCCTGTGGTCGGCAGTACTCGCTGAAATGGGTTAAGGCCGGTTCACAATAAACCGGGAACGAGAACCAGAATGAAAACGAGAAGCAGAGGACGTGAATATGAAAATTTTTGAATCACAACAAAACGGAGAACGTAGATGACTATGCATATCGATATGTATGTCAATAACGATATGTAAAGTCGATATTACGCACTCTGATGTTATTTGTGTATAATTGACCAATGACGTTCTCTCTTGAGTACAAGGCAGCCAACATAAACGCAGGTTAACCAACTTCGAAATTTCAACTGAAACATTTCATTAGGTACGGTACTATAAATATGCCCATGCATCTTTATTATCACAACCTATTTTAAGTCTACCATAACGTAAAATAATTAGAGAAGAAACATTTGTAATACAACAAAAATGAACACAACAGTAGTTATTGAATTGAAGCATGAATATGTAGTGTGTAATACAACCAATAAACTAATAAAATATGATTCACTTACGATCGGTGTTCAAAGACGCAGCTATTGAAAGCCACGTATTCTCCTTCATTATACGAGGCGCGCCGCTTATCGTAAACGTGAGGATTTTCCTCAACACTCAATATTAGAAACTCATCAAATAAAACTTGCTCCATGATGCACAGCACAGAACAAAATAATGCATAGGTTATGTCACGGTCTTCTTGCTACAAAATATACGACGACAAAATAGCCTTTAGATGGCAATAGAATGAATCTAGTGGGCTGTGATCGGAAACGTGAACGCCGAAGTTGAAACTTGGCCAACTCTCCGTTCCCGATCCCGGGCTCCGGCAAGCTTTTCGTTAATTGTGAATGCTCACATTTAAATGTACACATTTTAACAATTTTACCGTTTTCGTTCCGATTCTCGTTTCCGGTTTATTGTGAACCAGCCTTACAGCTGCTGAATATACTTCGAAGAACAGGATACAGGCAGAAGTCCAAGAAATCAACAAAACCAAGTCTCATTATTACCTAATTGGGTTTTCGAGGTTTTCCCCACTGTAAGGCGAATGTTAGGTAATCTATGACAAATCTTTGGCCTCATCTCCCCAAATAGCACCTCGCTATCATGAAATTCATGACGCTAAATGACCTAGTAATGAATACTTACTTAGAAATGGCTTTAGAGAGCTCGGAGGTTCATTGCCGCCTAACATAAGCCCGCCTTCGGTCCCTATCTTAAGCAAGATTAATCCAGTTCCTAGCATCATATCCCACCTCCCTCAAATCCCATCCACGTCTCGGTCTCCCCAAAGATATCTCCATCAAGTTTAACAAATAACACTCAATATGCATTTCTGGATTCGCCCATACGTGCTATATGCCCTGCCCATCTCAAACGTCTGGATTTAATGTTCCTAATTATGTCAGGTGAAGAATACAATGCGTGCAGTTCTGTGTTGTGTAACTTTCTCCATTCTCCTGTAATTTCATCCCTCTTAGCATCGGCCTGAGTAGCGCAGTCGCTATGGCGCTGATCTTCTGTGCTCGAGGTTGTGAGTTCGATCCCGGTTCAGGTCGATGCCATTTAAGCCTACTTAAAATGCGACAGCCTCAAGTCAGTGGATTTACTGGCATGTAAAAGAACTCCTGCGGGACAAAATTCCAGCACACCGGCGACGCTGATATAACCTCTGCAGTTGCGAGCGTCGTTAAATAAACAATTTTTTTTAGAATTCCCGCTTAGCCCCAAATATTTTCCTAAGTACTTTATTCTCGAATACCCTTATCTTCTGTTTCTCTGTCAAAGCGACGGTCCAAGTTTCACAACGATACAGAACAACCGGTAATATAACTGTTTTATAAATTCTATCTTTCAGTTTTTTGACAGCAGTCTGGTTGACAAAAGCTTCTCAACCGAATAATAATAGGCATTTCCCATATTTATTCTGTGTTTAATTTCCTCTCGAGTGTCATTTACATTTGTTAATGTTGCTCCAAGATAATTGATTTTTTCCACCTGTTTGAAGGATAAATTATACAGTCTCATTAAAACAGAATTTCAATGACTATTAGACTTTTACTATGTCATACTACTTTTGATCAATAAAACGGTACGGAACGACGTGTTTCAACCAATCATGGCTGCTTATCCTACAATTTTTATCACCTTCCTAGCATTTGGTTTTTATGACCTCATTATCAATTGTTCGTTTTCATGACCCATTAACATGTGTTTCTTTGTTTGGCAACATAATTGTACCTTTTAAAATGATTCATGTTTATTTCATCATCCTTAATATATTAAAACTTTTCTATAATTTATCTTGTTTATATTATTTAGGTTAGGTTATAGCTTCTGCTGTACGATATTATGGACAGTCACGTATCAGAGATTGTTTAATATATATTGTATGTATGTATGTATTTATTTACACTGCAAGTGGGCAAGCACCCGGTGGCAGTGGTATATACAATATTAACAATACACAGTTAAAATGATAAGCAATACACAAAAAATTTACAATACATAATACAATTTACAACACATATACAATTTTATACACAATACAATAAGAAAACACAATACAATTTAACACAATAATAATAAAACATAAAATAAAATACCTAATTTTACAATACAACCTACATAATTATGTATAGGTCCTACATAAGTTTCAATAGTCTTTTACTTTACTCTCATCTCATTCCCTGTAGTGGCACTATGACGCATTTCACTGACACTTTAGCACACATTTCACTGACACTCTGTAACACATTTCACTGACACTATAGAACACATTTCATTGACGCTATAAATTATCACTGATCGGAACTGTTCACTGCACTGTAAAACCATAACTTCACTGACTCACCTCGCTTCACTGATACAACAGTTCAAATAAGTCAAATAATTGCATTCTTATGCATACTTATAAACAGAACTACATTTAAACTAAACATTTCTAGTCTAAGGCCCTCTTACACGCTATTTTTAAATAATTTACAATTCAAACCAAGGAAGTAAACTCGTCAGGCTAGATAAATACATGTCACCTTAAAAAATTAAATGTTGAATGTCACCTTAATTTTAATTTGCACTTTATACACAACTCTTTAAATTATTCTTGAATCTCCTTAAGGAAGGACAGCCCTCAAAGACCGCTGCAGGTAATTCATTCCAATCATTTATAGTTATATTTAAAAATGAGAATTTACCTACATCCGTTTTCTGTTTCCTACATTTGATTTTAAAATCATGATCGTTCCTACCATAGTACGTTGGCTTTTCTAACAGAGCCGTTATGTCTACCCATGCTTTCTGACCTAGATGTGCTCTATACAGTGATGTTATTCTAGTTTTCCTACGTCTGCTTTCCAAAGTTTCCCATTTAAGTTCTTTTATCGTATCGTTCCCATCTTCTCTTTTACCTTTAACAAATTTAGCTGCCCTATACTGGATTCTTTCTAAGGAATTTATCTGATATATTCTATAGGGATCCCAACACGTAGTTCCGTATTCCATTAACGGTCGCACTAATGTTAGATATGCTATTTCCCTATTGATAACTGAAGTGGAATGCAACTGTTTTAATAAAAATGAAAATGAATCAACAAAGCCTTCTTGACTAGTAATCGTTCATAGAGTTCAATGAAGATTGTATAGTTGGCACAACTGGTAACAACAGAACTCGTAAGACATTAATGCCATCTAGCGAAATATTTGTAATGATGAGATGGTACAATATGGGTACATTTTCAGGACACATGTATTTTATTAAGTCAATTAATATTTCAGCCGTTCAGAGCAGAAGTGGTGTAAGTCAAGAATGCCTAATGAGGATTAAAGTAAATATTCTGTAAACTTCAGCGCAAAGTAGCAATTAATATTCAATTTATTTAAACTATTGGTAGTTAGTGGATAGCAGGAAGGACATATTAATTGCTACTTTGCGCTGTATTTTACAGAATTTTTACTTTAAACCTCATTACCCAATTTTGACTTACACCACTTTTCTCTGAACGGTTCATTTTATTGCATTAGAGAATTTTATTTCTTCTAATCTTTATATACTTTCTTCTAATCGTGTAATAGTCAGTTAAATCCCACTCGAGTTCTGATTTTCTCTAGACAAATCGAAACCTCTAGTGTAAATTTATTACTGTAGATATTTTTTTTTCTGGTAACGGTGATGAAGATGGTGTTTGCGACGCTGACGATTTTTAACAAGTTTGGAGTTACACGGGTTACATCAGCTGCTTGTCTATGCGGATGACGTGAATATGTTAGGAGAAAATCCACAAACGATTAGAGAAAACACGGGAATTTTACTTGAAGCAAGTAAAGCGAAAGATTTGGAAGTAAATCCCGAAAAGACAAAGTATATAATTATGTCTCGTGACGAGAATATTGTACGAAATGGAAATATAAAAATTGGAAATTTATCTTTTGAAGAGGTGGACAAGTTCAAATATCTTGGAGCAACAGTAACAAATATAAATGACACTCGGGAGGAAATTAAACACAGAATAAATATGGGAAATGCGTGTTATTATTCGGTTGAGAAGCTTTTATCATCCAGTCATAGGGACCAATGAATGGCGGGCTTATATGAGGGCGGCAATGAACCTGCGGGTTCCTTAAAAGCCAGTAAGTAAGTAATAGTAATATTAATAGTAATAATAATAATAATAATAATAATAATAATAATCTATAAATAGACCGACAAAGATATAGGGAACCAGCTATGTGGGTGGATGGATAGGTAAGCAGGTAGTGTATTGATTGATGTCGTTAGATAGGCAGGAGTGTTTGTATTTAGTTTGATTTGTATGTTCGTGGTAAATGATTGAGTTATCGATAAATAGATAAACAGGTAAATAAATAAATAAATAAATAAGTAAGTAAGTGAATAAAATCAATCAATCACAAGAGGTAGATAAATGGATTGTTAGGTAGGTAGGTAGGTAGGTTGTTCGGGATTGTAACCAGTTAGAAATGTTACATGGAAAGTAGCTTAAAAGACTTTGAAATGGTGACTTAATGGTTGAAATGCTCCGTATAAGGGGTACCAAAACGTAAATCATAAATATAATTTTAAAATACAGATATATAAAAGCTTAATTCAGTTGGGAGCTCTAGCGAGCGGATCATTCTTTATGGTACAGCTATATTATATCCAAGTTATATGTGGGAAACGCAAAACCAGATAATTGTAGAAAACAGCTCTACTGGGGACCGCACACCACATGCCATCAGAATGCCTGATGTGAAATGTAATTCGTGCCGGCTATATTGGGTTAAATGAACATATTGCTTGAATTTGAAAGCCGTTTTTATGTCTAATGACCTTAAGAACAGGTGTACTCCAGGTTCAGAGAAATAAACTCCTCTGAGCTTAAGTGGTAATATGTGAAGTATTGCATTTAGCGTAACTTTGTTCCCACTCTTAATGTACGCATGGAACAGTGCAGTCGTGCGATGGCGTTGCCACAGCAACCATCCTCTTCGATGTGCACATTTTTGGGAGAATTCCAGGTCTGTTAATTAAGAACAATGTGGCACGTAGTTCAGTAGATTATAATGTTATATGAATAAGTTATTCGTTACACTGGTAACTCAGCCCTCTGTTGTAACAAACACGAAACCTTTCAGTAGAGCAACGCCAAAGTTCGGCGACAGTTGACGTTCCAAGCTTCGAGCTTATACAAAATATTTTTTGCGATTATTTATCTATTTTTCAGGGCAAGAAATTTGCTTCAGAACGTATGATGTTACACAGTTGTAAACAGGGAGCGAAACTTGTTGCCCGATGGGAGAGAGGAAAGTGGTTTCAGGTTGATTGTGTTCTAGAGTCCCTCTACTGTGTACAATAGAAAGCGGCATTTAAATTTATTATACGACGCTTTATCAACTGCGAGGAGTAACTTATATCATGGGCTGTAGACCATGGAATTTCGTATTAATTTCAAAAAAAAAAAATCGTCATGAAATACACTCAGGGACAAAAAAAAACCGGACATTTATATATTTGCTTGTATTTTGTTGCCAATTATTTCAAAATGAAACAAAACCCATTTAAACAAAATAATGTTTCATTTTGCACCTTATACGACAACATTTGAAAAAAAATCTCTGATGAGAAAATTTACAAAAAATTACAAAGGGCGTATAACTATGGCATCGTTTGGTCTAACTGTTTTTTTTTCATTTTATGATGCCTTAAACATTAAAAACTCTTTTTAGTAACGGGTATTACCCCCTCTGGCTTGAATAACTGCATCCATACGTCTTGGCATGCTCTCAATTTGGTTAGCAATGTCTTCTTGAGGAATAAGTTCCCATTCTTCGCCAAGTGCTCGCCTCAACTCTTGTAACGATTCTGGTCTCGGTCGTCTATTCTTAACACGCCGTCCCAGCATGTTCCACACGTGTTCAATTGGGTTCATGTCTGGACTCCTTGCTGGCCATGGAAGAACATGGATTCCCACTTCTTGGAGATAATTTCCGACAGCATGGGCAATATGCGGCCGTGCATTATCATGCATTAAAACAAAATTATCGCCTACAAATTGGCCAAATGGCACAACATGATCAGCCAAACATTCATTTATATACCTATCAGCTGTTAGTCTTCCATTTTCAACAAAAACCAACTCTCTACGAGTATCCGTACACACTCCTGCCGAAACCATAACTCCACCACCTCCATACGGTACGTTTTCGGAAATGCAACACTGTGAAAATCGTTCTCCCCTCCTTCTCCAAACTCTTTCACGTCCATCAGGTGAGCACAGATTGAAACGGGACTCATCGGTGAACAGAACACAGCTCCACTGTCCATTTCTCCTATCCCTGTGATCATTTGCAAAACGCAGTCGTTCAACTCGATGCATCCTGAGAAGTCTGGGACCAGTTGCAGATCTACTTGATATCAGCCCACTTGCTTTCAACCCCCTTCTAACTGTTTTGGCCGAAATTGGGCGTCCATGCATGTTAACAAATTGCTGGGCTACACTAGTAGCTGGCAGGTTGCGCTCCCTAAGAACTCTCAACACCATATACCTGTCTTCATTTGGATTTGTAGCTCTTGGACGACCCGAACCTGGTATTCTGGTATATTCTAGGGTCTCTCTATACCGTTTTATGGCATCATGGGTTGTGCTTCTAGCCATATTCATAACATTTACAATGTAACGTACACTGCGTCCATCATCGTAAAGGGCTGCAGCTCGAGCCACATCTTCAGGTCGCATCTTGTTTTAAGACAAATGTTACAACCCCACTTAAACTCAGAAAATGTAAAAATAAAGAAATAACGAATGATAACGATAATGAAGCACAAAATGGTTGAGACAAAATTGTTATAGCTGAGACTCCGAAAGCAAAATTGGAATATTTGGTTGTAATGGCTTGTTTATAAAACAAAAAACAATCAACAATGTATACACGTCTCCATAACAGAAGATGGCTACCATAATATTGTATGAGAAGATAATATTTTGCAAAATACCAGCAAATATTAAAGTGTCCGGCTTTTTTTTTTGTCCCTGAGTGTATTATACGTGGGTCATTCAATAATTAGTGGCAACATTTGAATTAACAACAAAGAAAACACTTTTGTAACAATCACATTGTTGCAGTGCTTAGAAATAATGTCCTCCAAGATGAAGAACCCGCCTCCACACCTCAGGGAGACGACGGATGCCTTCCACAGCGTCTTGTTGTACTAATCTTCCAACAGACTGCTCTACTGCTGCTATAATTGCCTCTCTGGTTCTAAAGAGAACTCCTCTAAGTGGTAATTTCATTTTTTTCCAAAAGGTCAAAATCACATGGACTCGTATATGGAGAGCATGGAGGATGCTCCAGAATTTCCCAGTTCATCTACGAAGTAAATTAACCACAGGAGCAGCTATGTGAGAGCGGACACCATCATGTAGCACAATAGGGTGAGAATTCAGGAGATCTGGACATAATTACATAATTGAATTAAGACTATTCGGTATAGAATAATTCGTTTAATATGTTTGTAAATTAGTCTTGAGATTCAAGAGCCATCACAACCAATTAAAAACTTAGGTAGGTACTTATTGTAGTACATCCGTTATCAACACACGTTTTAAGTAATATAGGGCAGTACAACACTTATTTCAAATGGTATCGTTTGGTGACAAAACCTTCTTCCAGCTGAGAGTAACAACCTTCATTTCTTACAAATATATTCTATTTCAGACGCTGTTAGGTCTAATATAATACCAAGCACAAAAGTAGAATTAATCGAACAACTCCATAACCTATTGCATGATAATAACAGTTACATTCATAGTTCTAAATACAACTTTGAAAGTAATTCAAGAGCAAACGATTTATAATTGACTATTACACTTTTACTACGTCACACTACTTTTGACCAATAAAACGGTACGAAAGGACGTCTTTCAACCAATCATGGCTGCTTATAGCACAATTTTATCACGTCCCTAGCATTTGTTTAATTTTAGCGCGTCCCTAGCATTTGTTTATTTTTATCACTACCCTAGCATATGTTTCTTTGTTTGCCAACATTTCAATCTGCACTGGTCTGGACGTCAAAAAACAGAAAATTACAAACCACTCCAGTCGATGCACAGCACTTTCAAATATGACTCGCATTGGCATTCAAGAACAAGAATTAATAAAGATCACTGGTCATATATGAAGAGCATCATTCGGAAATCCTGAATAAGTTGAGGGATAAACCATGTACATCAACGAGTTCACTTCTTTTACGCACACGTCCAATATAACACCAACTGAACCACCAACCACTAAAACATTCAAATTTGAAAATTGTACTTTCAATAATTGTTTCTTTTAAAATTATTCATGTTTATTTTTTATTTCATCGTCGTTAATTAAAACTTTTCTTGTTTATTTAATCATCCCTAATTAAAACTTTCCTAACACTTGTTTATATTATTTAGGTTATGTTATAGCTTCTGCTATATGATATTATGGATAGTCACGTATCAGAGATTGTTTAATATTAAGATTTATTGAAAATCATCTGTCAAGTGACGTTGATTACTGGGATCCGGATGATTGAAGTGGAATGTAAATGCTTTAATAAAAATGAAACTGAATCAACAAAGCCTTCTTGACTAGTAACCGTCCACAGAGTTCAATGAAGATTCCATAGTTGGCACAACTGATAACAAGAAAACATAATCATAAAACACTACTGCCATCTAGCGTAATGTTGAGATGGTACAATAATACATTTGAAGACAGTTGTATTTTCGTAAGCCAATTAATATTTTATTGATTGCAGTACTTCGTTACTTCTAATCTTTATATACTTTCTTCTAATCGTGTAATAGTCAATTAAATCCCACTCGAGTTTCGATTTTCTCTTGACTATTACACTCTTACTACGTCATACTACTTTTGACCAATAAAACAGTATGAAAGGACGTATTTCAACCAATCATGGCTGCTTATCGCACAATTTTATCGCGTCCCTAGCATTTGTTTAATTTTATCGCGTTCCTAGCATTTGTTTCTTTGTTTGCCAACATTTGAAACTGGGACATCAAAAAAAAAAATATATATATATATATAAAATTACAAACCACTCCAGTCGATGCACAGCAGTTTCAAATATGACTCGCATTGGCATTCAAGAACAAGAATTAATAAAAATCACTGATCATACCTATGCATCTTCTGAAATCCGATTTGCAAATAAATGAAGAGCACCATTCGGAAATCCTGAATAAGTTGAATACACCATGTAGGCCTAAATCAACGAGTTCCACTTCTATTATGCACACGTCCAATATAACATCAATTGAACCACCAACCACATTCAAATTTGAAAATTGTACACTCAATAATTATTCCTTTTAAATTTATTCATGTTTGTTTTTTATGTCATCGTCGTTAATTAAAACTTTTCTAACACTTGTGTATATTAGTTAGGTTATGTTATAGCTTCTGCTATGATATTATGGATATTCACGTATCAGAGATTGTTTAATATTAAGATTTATTGAAAATCATCTGTCAAGTGACGTTGATTACTGGGATTCGGATAATTGAAGTGGAATGTTGCATTTTAATAAAAATAAAACTGAATCAACAAAGTCTTCTTGGCTAGTAATATTGCCATCGTGTATAATAGATCGAGAACTTCTCGACGAGAAGGCATTGCTCACTACTGCCATCTAGCATGCATCTAGCGTAATATTTGTAATGTTGAGGTGGTACAATAATACATTTGAAGACTGTTGTATTTTCGTAACTCAATTAATATTTTATTGTATTGGAGTAGGCTACTTCGTTACTTCTAATCTTTATATACTTTCTTCTAATCGTTTAATAGTCAATTAAATCCCACTCGAGTTTTGATTTTCTCTAGATAAATCAAAACTTCTAGTGAGATTACTGTTGATAATACATTAATCATTAACTAACAATAACAAAGCTGTATTTGGAAATATGACAGATTTAAGTCAATTATATTTATTTATAACAAGCGTAGCGGAGCGCGCGGGCATGGCTAGCGTCATAATGTTTCTTAAAATCTTTCTCGTTCGGTAAAGCTCCAGTTTTAAAAGATCAAAGAGAGCTTTAACACATTGGGGAGCCGCTGGAAACAATTTTAAGTATAGAAAAGAAATCATCGCTTTCTTTATTGGTGGCCAATCCCAAACAAGTGTTACCACGACCAAAATATCTGAGTAATTACGCCAATTAATTTGGGTCATAGTGCGTCACACCCAGAAGGATTAAGAGGCGACCCAGAGGGGTATAAACTTGCAACACTGGCTAGCTTAATTCTCTTCAAATCCTTGTAGCGAAACAAGAGTTCACTAGTTTCATCCAGGTTACAGCAAGATAATCTAGCAAATTCCTCCTTACCTTCACAGTGCCTCAGTACGGACCATAAAGTGATACTATTGTCTATATAACTGAAGAGTTAAACCTGATGTCAACAAATGCACGTCGCGATGTCTAATGTTTGGTCGTCTACCACAGTACACCTCTCGGCGTAAAGAATATAGTCCAATATAATAATATTAGAAATACCTAGTTTTCGCTAACCACGGATTCGCGAAATACTGTTTTTCAGTTTAAAAAAGCAAAACACATTCGAGCCCTTAGAGGTAAAAAAAAATCGTAGTTTTAAACTCGCGAAATAACGCGAAATTTTGTGTATTGGAACATTTTTTGTTTCTTTTTAGCGTGAATTTATTCCAAATTAGTGTTTTTCAAGAAAGACTTTATTTTTTTTACTAAATGTTAATTTAAAGTGCCCAAATATTGGTTATACTCGTGTACAAAATTTGGAATATAATAGGCTATTCAAATCCTATTTCAACAGAGAATTTGAATGTAATATTCAAACTCCATTTCAATAGAAAATTTTGAATTTAATATTCAAACCCTATTTTAATAGACATTTTTTCAATTGATTATTCAAATCCTATTTCATTTTAATGTTAAAACCCTGTTTGATCCTACAGAATTCTCTATTATGGTAATTATTTATTAATAATGGAGAAAAATTCGCTCTGATACTGAGCTCGAACTCAGGACCCTCAATTCAAAAAGATCTAGTCGCCTAACAGTTCATAATTGTTTGTTCCCAGTCATCAATCAATCTTCTTAATGTATCCAGCTGTTTGCTGACAACATAAAGTCCACTATAGTCCACTGTAGTCTATTCAGTTGTTGTTTTTCACAAGAAATGAGGGGTATTTTGATCGGTGTTCATTATAGATGCCTGTTGCTAGTAGCCAGAGTTGGGGTGTAGTCAATATATACTGCAGGGCTGTGTCTTCTGCAACTGGTACTGATGATTTTAATTTACTTCTCTTGTGGTTTATGGATGGACAATATAGAAGAATGTGTTCCAGATCTTCATCATGATTATTACACCACAGACAGGTAGGATTATCAGAAATGTGAAATCGGTGTAGGTACAATTGAGTGACAATGTGACCTGTTCTGGCTCTTGTTACAAATGTTTGAACATGTCTGGGCAAGTTTTTGTACATTTCCAGGTCATTTGGTTTCTTTTGTACAGACTGTAAAATTTTTCCTTTGTCAGAAGAGAGCCAATTGTTGATCCATAGGTTTGTAAAATGAGACTTTACTGAAGCAAAAGCAGTGGATAGAGATATCACTTGAAGAGGTCTTGGTTGCAAATATGTTGCCTGTTTTGCAATATTATCGACTTTCTCGTTTCCAGGTATACCACAATGACTAGGTATCCATTGAAATGTTATTTCCTTTTGGAGTTCTTTTAGTTTACTTAGGCCCAATTGTATAGAACTCCCTGACTAAAGATCAACTTTGATCGAAGATCGAAAAGTGAACCGAGTTCAGACACCTCTTCTATTGTATAAAACTTTTCTGCGATCAAATTACCTTGGTTCAAATGCAATCTAAGTTCGCATGAAAAGGATTTGGCAACATCGCATAAACAGGTGAAATATGTGATGCGCGGACGATGTTGTACAGGTTTCTTCAATGTTGCCAATCTAGCGACTTCAAACTCTTTTTCAACAACAATTTCTTCTAACTATTACATTGCTTAAATAGGGATTTAGCGACCTTTTTAGCACCCCATAGTGACAAAATTTAATCTTTCTTTGTTGATAATGAGAAATCTAGCGACTTTACAACTACTTTTTGGCGACTCCGTACACTCTGTTGGAGACACTGGTTTTTTGTGCATTGTAAATAATGGCGGACAATAAGAAGAAGGTTGACTGTTCTCCAAATTTTTATCATGTTATAGTGTTTGATACTACTAAACATAATAAAGCTTTATAAAACGACAATTTTCGTTTAGTAATACAGTTAATTGAAAATTTATGAATGTACCTATCATATCCATTAATAATTAATGGTTGTTATAAACATAATATAATAAATAGGTTATGTTATTTGATACTGCTGAACACGATAGAGCCTTATAAAATATAAGATTGTTTGTGTATTAAGGCAAGAAATTGAAAAAATATATATATGTACCTACCATAGCTATTAATAGATCTATTAATAGTAACGGATATTTTATTTGCACAATCTGCCACTCGTATATTTCAAGCAGAAAAGAAATAACTGAACTTGGATCATCTAACTTAATCGGAGAAATTTCTTCAGTCAAAGTTGACTTTAGTTTGAGACAAATTAATCTCAGATTAGACTTTATACAACACAAAATTCCAAGTTTAGCTAGAACAAGGATCAATTTAACCTCTGATCTAAGATTAAATGGTTTATACAATCGGGCCTAAGTTGTTCCTGTTTGTTCCCAGTCATGATGACATAATACAATGTAGAAACATGGTGTAGGCCTAAAAGGGAAAAATCAAATAACAGAAGTTCGATCCGGTGCTGTGGATGGAGCCCAGGCGTAGCTCAGTGGTAGAGCACTTGGTTCGTAGAACTGAGGGTCCTGGGTTTGATCCTCAGTTCCGAAGCGAATTCTTCTCCATTATTGACAAATATTAAGAAATTCTTGAGCTTTTATAATACTTTTATTATTTGTGATAGTGATAAAGATGACGAAGAATTTTCTCAAACACAAATTTTCGTGTTATGTGGAATTTGCTGCAGCAGGATCACTTTCATCCAAGCCTGATGGCGTTGCTGCATTATCGACAACAGTCTGACTCTTCAAATCCTTGTCGCCAATATAGCGCAAATGGATTAATGTCTCTCCTGGATGGCACCTGTCATTAAAATAATTTGTAGGAACACGAGTTCTCCATTAGGCAGATTAATCGAGATGCATCGAAGGAGTTGAGGCGCCACTATACATCACCGACCACGGGCAGGACTCCATTCTTCTTCAAATGTAATGTTTATTTCTTCTGTTCCTAATTATCTTAATTCCCAGTCTTCAATTCTCGTGGAAAATGAAATGAATATTAAACTGACTAATGTTCTCACATTAGACTAAAGATGAGTTGGACGCACGGGGTTCGATATTCAACTTACAGGTAGGGTCAACTCGAAAAGTAGAACCAATATTTTGTAACATGCAGTACACATAAGCCCGCCATCGGTCCCTATCCTGAGCAAGATTAATCCATTCTCTACCATCATATCCCACCTCCCTCAAATCCATTTTAATATTATCTTCCCACTACGTCTCGGCCTCCCTAAAGATCTTTTTCTCTCCGGCCTCCCAACTAACACTCTATATGCATTTCTGGATTCGCCCATACGTGCTACATGCCCTGCCCATCTCAAACGTCTGGATTTAATGTTTCTAATTATGTCAGGTGAAGAACACAATGCGTGCAGTTCTGTGTTGTGTAACTTTCTCCATTCTCCTGTAATTTCATCCCTCTTAGCCCCAAATATTTTCCTAAGCACCTTATTCTCAAACACCCTTAACCTCTGTTCCTCTCTCAAAGTGAGAGTCCAAGTTTCACAACCATAAAGAACAACCGGTAATATAACTTTCAGATTTTTTGACAGCAGACTGGATGATAAAATCTATTATTATTATTAATATTATTATTATTATTATTAGTATTATTATTATTATTATTATATTACTTCCCTAAAATTTATTTATTCTCTTAATAATATCATAATTACCAGACATCGGATTCTAGGGCAAATGCCTATTTTGTTTCTTTAGGAGAAAAGTAAAAATAATTATTAATATTTGTGTTTCATGGAAATTGAAAGGTGTTCAAAGAGTTTTATAGTGCCCTAAAATGCCCTAAAACGGTTATTAGACCCAAATTTGTTAATATTCGCCTAAAAATGTCTAACTCACTGTAAAGTTTCGCATTTTACTCTTACTTTTTATAATTTATACATGCATTCACTGCGAAATTTAAGGCATTTAAAAAGTGGAAAGTTTGCTTCACACCGGCCATGAAACCATTGATAAAGGAAACAAAATGTTTTGAATCTCACGACACTCGCAATAGATTTCACCGAATTTAACATGTTTGGAGGCATAAATGCAGACAAAGAATCAACCTTAGTTTTGAAGCAGGCAACAATCACAACATGTGCTACTACCGATTCAGAGATATACTATACTATAAAAATGACTGTTTTCGGTCTGAAACCGATTAGCTGTACTGCCCTTCAGAGTGTCATAAAATCACAATTTTTGGAGAAAGAGTGTTTTTGAAATATTTATGAAAAGTCGTAAAACTGCGAATTAGTAGGGTAAACCGTTACAAAATATTTAAAACAATGGCCCTTCTAGTGTTAACACTACCAGGAAATGCAACAATAAGAGGAACTTTGTATTTTTGTCCAATTGAATCTCAATAACAACGGTTCATTTGAATGCTCGTTGTTGCTCTTTCCCTCACCTTATTTGTGTTGAGAAGTTTTGAGCGGTAGGACGTTTTCCTGTGAAGTTTAACGCGATAATGCCGAAAAATATAAGTGCAAAATCTACATTGATCCGGCAATGGCTAACAGAATATTCAGAATTCACTTATGATGGAAAAATAATATTCTGCAAGATTTGTAGCAAACAGGTATGTAACAATAGTTGAAATATATAAATTCTATTAATTTTAATGAGTAGGCCTATAATATTTATACATTGACTGAGCTATCCTGAGGTATAATTCTTTTTAAGACCACTACACTTTAACCTTTTAAATTCCGATAGTTAAAGTATTTGCAGGTCATTAAAATTTTGATTGTTCGAACCCACTAACTTTGTGATAGAAATACGGCAATACAACAATTAGGATTTTATTTTAATTCAGTTTACTTTACATTTTTAGATTTCGCAAGAAAAGAAGTGCCACCTAAAGCAGCATGTGCAAGGAGCGGCTCATAAGGCTAAAGCTCAGCAGAAAAATCAACTGCAACAAACTTTACTAACACAGCCTACTTCATCCAATCTCAGCAGCATTTTCTATGCTGATTTAACCAGAGCGTTTGTTGCTGCTAACATTCCCTGCAATGCAATTGAAAATCCGGTTTTAAGACAGTTTTTACAAAAATACTGCAAACAAAATATCCCATCTGAGCCGACCCTAAGAAAAAATTACTTAGGCAGAATATACAATGAAACTCTAGCTTCCATTCGGGAGGATATAGGTGATTCTTACATATGGGTCTCTGTGGATGAAACCTCAGATCCTATGAATAGGTATATAGCAAATATGGTAGTAGGAAAACTTAGTCCTGATGGACCTTCGATTCCACACCTCGTATGTGTTAAGGAACTTACGAAAGTGAATAGCCAAGCCATTGCTTATTTTGTAAATAAAGGCCTACAGTCTTTATACTCAGGTAATATAGACGATTCTAAAGTTCTGTTGTTTTGTACTGATGCTGCCTCATACATGGTTGCTGCAGCTCCACTTCTTAAAACATTTTATCCTAACCTCACGCATGTAACCTGTCTAGCACATGGCCTTCACAGGGTTTCTGAAACAATCCGGAATGAATTTCCTCTTGTCAATTCGTTTATTTCTAACACAAAAAAATGTTTTTGTAAAGCCCCATCCAGGATTTCAATATTCAGAGAGAACTTTCCAGATATCCCACTCCCACCTCAGCCGGTTGTTACACGATGGGGAACCTGGATTCAGTGAGTGGTGTATTATTCTAAGTATTTTAAAGAAGTGGTCACAGTTATTGATAAATTACCTGAAACTGATAGTGCAGCGTGTGTGAAAGCAGTGAAAGATTGTCTGAATGACTCACGAGTGAAAAACGATATTGCCTACATAACATCAAACTTTTCTTTCATACCTGCAAGCATTGAACAATTAGAACGTGAAAAACAATCTCTTTGTAGCCAAATAGCAATAGTAAAGGAAGCTCAAGTGAACATACATTCTGCTTTGGGCGAAACTGGGGAAAAAGGTTAAAAATAAGTGGGACAACGTATTAAATAAGAATGTAGGATTTTCATTGTTGGAAAAAGTATCAAGAGTGATATCGGGGGAAAGTGTAAATGTTCCAGTAAGTATTGATGTTTCTATTGTACCTAATTTAAAATTTGCGCCTCTCACATCAGTTTCGGTTGAAAGAAGTTTTTCTGCTTTCAAAATGATTCTCAGTGACAAAAGGCAAAGGTTAACTGTGGAGAATTTAGAAAAAATTCTGGTGGTGTACTGTGCAGATAATTATAATAAAGTCTGAGCATGGAACTGAATTTCAATAACTTAAAATGAGTAATCTTGATATAAATAATCATTATTTCATTAGTTTCAATATATTAAATTTGTGAAGCTCTGTTTATAAATATAATATAGTATTTTTTTTTAATGTTTAAACATACTTTTTTGTGCGTATTTTAGTGTATAACTAAAAATTTCAGTGAAAGAAATAAGTATGATACCTTGATGTGCCTAAAATGCCTATTTTCATTAAAATAGAGCCTAATTTTACAAATTTTGAGCTTATTTTAGGCGCCTAAAACTGCAATTTTTAGTGCCTAAAAATCCGATGTCTGATAATTACTAAGAAAGATTGTATTAGAGTTCTTGGTGTCTTACTTGATTCTAAACTATATTTCCATGATCATGTGCAATATATTTTATACCCATTCATTAAGAATGCTTGGTCTAACTAGATCTATAACTTATTCTTTTTCTACTCCTATGTGTCTATTAATTTTATACTATACATTGGTCAGATCCAAGCTTGAATATGCATCTGTAGTATGGAACTCCATTACTTCCACTGACTCGGCTAAATTGGAGAATATTCAAAGAAAATTTATTTCCTTGTGTTGCTATAGATTTTTACCTAATTCTGATGATTATAAATATGAGATTAACTGCAATATTTTAACTGCAGCAGTTTATTTGCCAGATGTTAAAATCTTGATTATTTATATTTTTGTAAAGTCATTAAGGGTAATATTGATTTTGAATCCCTCTTAAGCAATATCAGTCTTCGTATTCCTGCTAATGGTTTAAGATTTCATAAAACGTTTTACAATAGAAATTCTAAATCTCTGTCTCCGGTCTGCAGATGTATAAAAGATGCTAATTTGCATGGATTAAGCTTTGATCCATTTAATGTGTAGTATATACTTTTTGTAGTTATTAATTTATGTATTTTGTTTAGATATGTATTGTAATATTATTCTCGTTATTTTTTTATCATTATATTCATTTATAAGATTCCATCTTTCATTTTCAATTACGATATTTCAAATTTTCATTATTTTAATAATTATTCCTATGTACTTTTATTGAAATTTCTATCATTATTAATGTTCTGTAATGATAATGTCTTGTGCTGAACTGTTATTGGTCCCTGGCTGTTGTACAGCACATTAAATAGTATTAAATAAATAAATAAATAAATAAATAAATAAATAAATAAAGTATTGTCAACAATAAACTCACTAGAGGTTTTGATTTATCTAGAGAAAATCAAAACTCGAGTGGGATTTAATTGACTATTACACGATTAGAAGAAAGTATATAAAGATTAGAAGTAACGAAGTACTGCAATACAATAAAATATTAATTTACTTACGAAAATACAACTGTCTTCAATTAATGTATTATTGTACCATCCCAACAGTACAAATATTACGCTAGATACATGCTAGATGGCAGTGGTGTGTTATAATTATTACATTGACTGTAATAATTATGTGATGTTGTCAGTTGTGCCAACTATGGAATCTTCATTGAACTCTGTAGACGGTTACTAGTCAAGAAGGCTTTGTTGATTCAATATCATATTTATTAAAACAATTGCATTCCACTTCAATTATCCGGATCCCAGTAATCAACGTCACTTCACAGACGATTTTCAATAAATCTTAGTATTAAACAATCTCTGATACGTGACTATCCATAATATCATATAGCATAAGCTATAACATAACCTAAATAATATAAACACGTGTTAGAAAAGTTTTATTTAGGAATGATGAAATAAACAAGAAAAGGTTTAATTAATGATGATGACATAAAAAATAAACATGAATAATTTTAAAAGAAACAATTATTGAAAGTAAAATTTTCAAATTTGAATGTTTTAGTGGTTGGTGGTTCAGTTGATGTTATATTGGACGTGTGCGTAAAAGAAGTGAACTCGTTGATGTACATGGTTTATCCCTCAACTTATTCAGGATTTCCGAATGGTGCTCTTCATTTATTTGTAAATAGGGTTTCAGGGAAGATGCATAGCTATGACCAGTGATCTTTATTAATTCTTGTTCTTGAATGCCAATGCGAGTCATATTTGAAAGTGCTGTGCATCGACTGGAGTGGTTTGTAATTTTCTGTTTTTTGACGTCCAGACCAGTGCAGTTTGAAATGTTGGCAAACAAAGAAACAAATGCTAGGGTAGTGATAAAAATAAACAAATACTAGGAACGCGATAAAATTAAACAAATGCTAGGGACGCGATAAAATTGTGCGATAAGCATCCATGATTGGTTGAAAGACGTCCTTTCGTACCTTTTTATTGGTCAAAAGTTGTGTGACGTAGTAAAAGTGTAATAGTAATTATAATCACATTTATTCTAAAACATACTGCATGAAGTTTATATCTTTAGTCTGATGACAGAATTTATTGTGAACTTGGATTATTAAATGTACAGCAAAGAAAGCAGAACACGTTTAATTAAAAGACGAAAGTAACAATCACTTCTGACTCTTAGCACAGGTTCCAGAGACATAGCAAGCAAACACTTCCTATAACTCAATGTGCATGGAAGTTTTCTTATTTAATTACATATTTTGTGCAAATTTTATTACACGCAAAATGGAAAAAAGATGAGAAACTTTCTTTCGTAATTGTTTTTAAAGCCAGCTGCCGCGTTATTGCTTAAGAGCCAGCACTGGGTGGCTTCGCACACATTACGGTGCACGGAGGTTGTGAATTTACTCGCGAGAAACTTTTATAATGCAATTTTACAAACAGCAGGGTGCTAATATATCGCCAAAATGGCTTAACAGCCACTCTCTATGTAAAAATTGTCTTAAAAAACAATAATGGAGAAAACGTTCGGTTAAATACGCGTGTGAGGAGAGCTACTTCCAACTCGAAATGAAAACTTAACGCTCGCAAGGGAGCATTATTCTTGCCAACTAATTTCAAGGAATGGGACCTCGCTTATGAATGTACGGCTGCAGTTCTCTTTGCGGTCCGCGACTTTTGGTTCTGTGAGAACTGGAAGACTTATACACAACTCATAAGACTCCACAGTGAGAAAATATGAGAAGGAGAGAAACAAACGCCTGTCTGTATCTATGACAACGAGCAAGAAGAAAAAAGTGAAGCAGGAAACTACAAACATGTATGCATGATCTAACTTCATAATATGAATTCAAAACTTTAGAAACCTTTTCCTTCTTGATAAAAATGCAAATAAAATTAGATTATTTTTTTTAATATATCACGTGACTCGAAATGTTACGTCACTGGTGTGAAGTTACGACAATACAGCAGCTGTTTCGTCCACCGTTGTGAAGTAACGGTTAGCAATTCTGGCTGTGAAACAAGCGGAATCGGGTTCAAATCCCTGTTGGGACAAGTTGGCCCTATCTGGTTGAGGTTTTTCCGGGGTTTTCCCTCAACCCATTAAGAGAGAATCCTGGGTAACTTTCGGCACTGGACCCTGAACTTATTTCGCTGGCATTATCACCTTTATTTCTCTCAGACACCAGATAGCCATAGCGTTGTAACAGATTAAAAATAACAGCTGTTTCGGTAAATCATTTTTTCACACGCTTAGTTGTGACGTAGGACCTAGGCTACGTCTATGAACTTGTCAGAATAGGGGCTGCATGGACCTCCGGTTTGTTGATAAACTCAAATAACGGTATAACGAACATCACTATGATTCTTAAAGTAATAGATTTACAGAGATGATCCTATATTATTATTATTATTATTATTATTATTATTATTATTACAGAGCAAGAACTTCTGTTGCGGTAATTCGCAAAGAAGTCCTCTCTCCGACTCCCGAAGATGAAGTCATTTTTTGGCCTAGCGGCAGTGTTCCTCTCGATTTATCTCGACAATCGGCTGACGTAACATATTCGTGCTTGATATCATCGTAAAATGTTCATTTTCTTATTTTAACATGAAGCGTTTATCTGGTACACGCTAGAAAAATTCTAAAATTTATAACATTGCCCCTTATGAAAGTGGCGTCGATGCATCCCCCATGTATTCGATAGTTAAAGGACTTCATATGTTGATTCATGACCCAAGTTTTGCTTACGCTAAAGCATTGATCAAATAGAATGCACAACCTATGCCTAATATATTGGTGAATCAATCCTCATTTGTTTCAGTTCGATATTTTAAGAGGTTACATGCAAAATATCTTAAATAAACCACCCAGTCTTCCGGGATGTTCCTTTAAATAGGCAATTTCAAAAATAACGATAACGTATTAATTAATAAATGAATAAAGCATTTTGATGTTCTTTTTTTATTTCAGTGATTTACATATTTATTCAAGGAGGCCGTGTTAAAACAGTTGCTGTAGATCTGTGATTTCCGTATCAGATGGACTTGGAAAAAACTCACGTGAAAGATTTTCTATCTAATTGTGAAACAGTTGACTGTCGAATTAATTTTCAAATCAATTCAATTCTTTGTAATAACAGTAATAACATATTCATTACAATTTCAAACAACTCACTGGCGTCATATTGCTGTGTAAATCGTTTCGACTATCAATTGCATTGTTGTCTGTAGACTAGGCCTCATGGAATGAGGAAGCGATTATGAAGTAGGTAACGAGAAGGCTGCGCCTTGTTAAATTTAAATGCAGGGAGTGTGAAGGCAGAAATTATTTAACTTAATATAATTCTGAAGTACCTAACAGTGGTAATAATTTATAAATGAATTCAATTCTCTGTAATGACATATTATTAGACTATTCATTACAATTTCAAACAACTCATTGGCGTCATATTGATGTGTGAATCGTTTCGACTGTCAATTGCATTGTTGTCTGCAGACTAGGCCTCATGGAATGAGGAAGCGATTATGAAATAGTTAACGAGAAGGCTGCGCCTTGTTAAACTTAAATGCAGGGAGTGTGAAGACAGAAATGCAAAGAAATATAAAACTCTTATTTAAAATTACAAAATTCTTACAATCCCAGAGATGTTCACAATAAGAATCACAAATAGCATAAACGTTTTACATAAGTATAGGGAATCAATTAATCCTCTCACTTTTTATTCAATTCCTCGTCCAGTTTTATTATCAAATTCTCGACAATGGAAACCAAATAGCAATAAAAAGAAAGATAAAGTCTCTCTTGTATCAAATACCTTACTATAATAATACCGGACAGCTAGCAGTTTTACGTGCGAATGACGATGGTGCTGCTACCTACCTGCCGGGATGGAGATACTCGCGAAACAAGCTGTAATCAACTGCAATGTATATTGTTGCTGGGCTAGTTAATTTGTTAATCGTTTTATGAATTAATACTAGTGTTAAATGTCAGGGTGTATATGTGCTGTTTATAATTGTGACAATTGCAGCATTACAAATTGCTCCAAATCGTACTTTCGATTTCCGACAGTTCATAAAACGTAAGTCAACAACATTCCTTAGTAGGCCTAATTCCTTCGTCTTTGTGTTGATAGAAAAATACAAATTAGTTTGTTATTTAGACCTAATAAATAAATGGAAGTTAAAATGTATTGGATTTTAAGGTTTTATCAAATTAAGTTTTATTGTTGTCCACATGCCTTTACTAATTATTACAAGCATCAGATTACTATCAATTTTATCTTTGCAGTTGTCAGCAATGCGTATATAAAACATTACTGTAAATTCATTCCTAATATCAGATTGATTTTGTCTCGGTAAACCAAAGAAAAAATATGTAACAATTAATCACGGAAAGTAATATGAAGTATGCAATATTTCTCATAATATGGAGCTTTGATATAAGATAATAATTTCACATTAAATATTATTCAACATTTCTTAAGTGTTTCATATATAATTCCACATCAGTAACTTACGTTTTAAACAATAGTCCGAATCACGCCATGTTAATATTTGTATATGTGGACGTAATTCCATCCCTCTGCGCTAGATGTCAGGTCCGCGACTTTTCGCACTCACGCCAATGCTACTAGTATACAGCTGTCCGGTATTATTATAGTAAGGTATTTGCTTGTATATCTTTAAAATGTGACAGGTTGTTACTATTCAACCTGCTTTCTACGTGACAAGCCCATACATCTCAATAAGTGTGACCACAAGGTTAAGCCAGATATATGTTGTATTAACTATGCCCGTTATGTCGTTTTATGTAAGGGAGCAAGCATTTCTTCCCTGTGGGTCTGCTTATTTCGCCTTCAGTTATTGGATACACGACCGTCACCCGGGGTTACTAGACTTCAAGCCTTGTAACAAAAGAAGGCAGACTCCCGTCTTGTGTATGATTTTATTACAGAGTTCGAGCGAACCTGAAAAGATGAAATCCATACAGGTAAACCCGTCCAGGAGAAGCATAGAGACGTCATTGTGTCGGCAGAGATTTCATTTCCATTTCTCTGCTTTCAGACGTGCGGCAACCACAACAAGAAAACAGGCTTCCGAGATGCATTACTGGGGCGATGATATTTTATCGATATGAATTCAAGTAGTTGCTCACATGTGAAACACGGACGGTTTCACTGACATTCAACATACATCGATTTACAACTGTGAGAACTGTTAGGTATATGACTCGGTTAAGAGAGAAGTTTTGTATGATATTCTTATTGAATTTGGTATTCCCAAGAAACTAGTTCGATTAATTAAAATGTGTCTCAGTGAAACGTACAGCAGAGTTCGTATAAGTCAGTTTCTGTCAGATGCGTTTCCAATTCACTGTGGGCTGAAGCAAGGAGATGCACTATCACCTTTACTTTTTAACTTTTCTCTAGAGTATGCCATTAGGAAAGTCCAGGATAACAGAGAGGGTTTGGAATTGAACGGGTTACATCAGCTGCTTGTCTATGCGGATGACGTGAATATGTTAGGAGAAAATCCACAAACGATTAGGGAAAACACGGGAATTTTACTGGAAGCAAGTAAAGAGATAGGTTTGGAAGTAAATCCCGAAAAGACAAAGTATATGATTATGTCTCGTGACGAGAATATTGTAAGAAATGGAGATATAAAGATTGAAAATTTATCTTTTGAAGAGGTGGAGAAGTTCAAATATCTTGGAGCAACAGTAACATATATAAATGATACTCGGGAGGAAATTAAACACAGAATAAATATGAGAAATGCCTGTTATTATTCGGTTGAGAAGCTTTTATCATCCAGTCTGTTGTCAAAAAATCTAAAATTTAGAATTTATAAAACAGTTATATTACCGGTTGGTCTGTATGGTTGTGAAACTTGGACTCTCACTTTGAGAGAGGAACATAGGTTAAGGGTGTTTGAGAATAAGGTGCTTAGGAAAATATTTGGGGCTAAGAGGGATGAAGTTACAGGAGAATGGAGAAAGTTATATAATACAGAACTGCACGCATTGTATTCACCTGACATAATTAGGAACATTAAATCCAGACGTTTGAGATGGGCAGGGCATGTAGCACATGTGGGCGCATCCAGAAATGCATATGGAGTGTTAGTTGGAGGGCCGGATGGAAAAAGACCTTTAGGGAGGCCGAGACGTAGATGGGAAGATAATATTAAAATGTATTTGAGGGAGGTGGGATATGATAGAGACTGGATTAATCTTGCTCAGGATAGGGACCAATGGCGGGCTTATGTGAGGGCGGCAATGAACCTCCGGGTTCCTTTAAAGCCAGTAAGTAAGTAATTAAATTAAATTTTACATAATTTTTATAAGTAGTACACTTTAATAATTTTATCTGATGTAGTTTCCATGTGTGATCGTTCACCTCTGCTTCGGTATGTGGACGTGAGGTCAGTAGTCGGCTGGTCGGTCTTGGCCATTCGTGGGCTGTAGCGCCATGGATTTAATTTACTTTTAATTTCCATGTAGTTTACCGCAAGGCCACTCTTATCCGGAATTAGTAAGTATAGAGGGAGGAGTCTATATTGAAGGGGTGGTTGGACTGAGCCATTACATGGGGTGTACTACGTTTTAATGGTAATATTTGTGTAGAAAAACGATTAAAATATTATACAAAATAATGAGTGTTAATGGACAAAATATGTAAAGAAAATATCAAAGGAAAGAGACATTATTTTACATTAATAATAATGGAGATTTATGGCCAAAATCAAATCAAAATTCCTAAAAAATGACCGAATAAAACAAAAGATGCTCTTATGAGTTGAAACAGGCAAAAAATGCAAAAAATGCTTTAATAAATATGTCTTAATACACTCAGTTTATCACATAACATTCATATATTATTATTTGTATTTCTATCTTTTTAGTTTTTATTTTATTAATATAAATGCTATGGAAGATAAGCTCTATTGGTAAATTTTTATATATATATTTTTTTTTTTTGTTTTTGATTAGTGTTGGTTTTATAATAACTATCATTTTAAGTTTGTTAAAATTTTATTTTTTTAGGTTTTGATTTATTAGTAGGGAATAAACCCAGGAAGTTATTAAATATAATTATTGAAAATAAAGAGATGAAGATAAATGAGGCTCCTTTATAAATATTTTTTTGCAAGTAATTTTTTGAATTCATATGTAAATTTGTTAATAATTTATTTCATAAAATATAATGTCGTGATGGAATTAATCAGAATCTTATTGGAATAATGAATAATCCTAATATAGTACTAATTCAACTTAATGATAAATTTATTATACTGATATTAAAATATTATAATTATTATATTAACTACAAGAATACTCTTTACACAAATAAGACACCCATTGGCATTAGGAATTATATTACTAATTCAAACAATTATTGTATGCATAATAAGAGGCTTATTATCACAAAGATTTTGATTCCCATACATTCTAGTCTTAAATATAAATACTAAAGCAGCTATGTTTATGGCTTACTAGAAAAAAGATGCAATTTCATCAAAATCCTAGCCCTACTCATCACCCTCGGTAACCACGGGTCCAACCCTAGCATAGTGAACAACACACCACCGTGGATGATGAGGTATACGTTATTCTAGAACACTTTTGTAATCGAAAATAAAATATGAAAATGTAATACGATCGGAAATACTTGTTTATTGTGCAAGAGTGTGACAGATTTAACAAACACATGGGAACTGCTACTGATGAGCCATTCATTTCAATATACGCTAAGTGCCACGAATATACACACCCCCAGGCCACTACTCTTAATAATTACATTCGCCAATCCAACAACAACAACACGCCCACCAGGCCGTGAAATTAGGCAGTTCGATTTTGAAGCCTGCACAATAACGCGTCATGAGGAGGCGTCTATAAATCCGTCCGAGCGCGCGATCAATGCAGTCGGACGAGTTGCAGGTGACAGTCGTCCATCACCTGTCGAAACCAGGCGCCTACAGGTACTGAAGCCTCGCCTCGCCTGCGGAATTAAAAACAGCCCCGGCCGCAGTGCCTTTTATCCCGCTCACAGTCCGAACCAAGGACGCCACTGACAATCACAAAGCGCTTTAGTTCATAGAAAACATGATCATCACGAAAATCATCACAAATTGTCATCCCACGCTTGCATTACATCCCATGTTCGCTGGTTAAAAAACTAATTCATTTATCTTTCATTTTAACAGCGCTTCATAATATGAACCGACTCTTCGTTCTGAGATCCATTCAGATCCACCGATGTAGCTCAGACGGTAGTGCCCTGCCCATCTCAAACGTCTGGATTTAATGTTCCTAATTATGTCAGGTGAAGAATACAATGCGTGCAGTTCTGCGTTGTGTAACTTTCTCCATTCTCCTGTAACTTCATCCCTCTTAGTTCCAAATATTTTCCTAAGCACCTTATTCTCAAACATCCTTAACCTATGTTCCTCTCTCAAAGTGAGAATCCAAGTTTCACAATCATAAAGAACAATCAGTAATATAACTGTTTTATAAATTCTAGCTTTCAGATTTTTTGACAGCAGACTAGATGATAAAAGCTTCTCAACCGAATAATAATAGGCATTTCCCATATTTATTCTGCGTTTAATTTCCTCCCGAGTATCATTTATATTTGTTACTGTTGCTCCAAGATATTTGAACTTCTTCACCTCTTCAAAGGATAAATTTCCAATTTTTGTATTTCCATTTCGTACAATATTCCCGTCACGAGACATAATCATATACTTATTTAATCACTAGTCTAAATATTAAGTAGTACAAAACCTCTTTTCCTACTAGGCCAATTATGTAAGATCAATTTTTAGAGCATTTTAAGGGCATTTTTGAAAGATTTTGTGTCATAAAGGCATTGTTTTTAGGACATTTTTTCATGATTTATAGGTCATCAAAATCCTAGCCATCATGATGATGATGATGATGATGATGATGATGATGATGATGATGATGATGATGATGATGAAGAATTTCAATTACTTCTACTAAAAATCTCCATTCTTGTTCATTGTTTAATAGTGCCTCGATGCAGCAGGCATCCGTTCTCTCCTATACTACAATAATTACTCACAGCTATCGCGTAGAAATAGTATAGAAACATGCCTCAAGAATATCCTGGTTTAACAGATTTTTCTTATAGTTGCCGGGATTTAAAAGCCAATGCATGGCAACCACCGCGGCAAGGAGGGGCTGGAAGCAATTTTTAACAATGAAAGCGTGCGCACCAGCAAGCTGTTAACAGCTGTCACATTAAACATCTGCATGTGACGTCAATACGAACCAATTATCCGATCAGAGCGCGAGGACATCGCGTGACTGTCTGATGTTCTGTATCAAGAAACCCCACCTCCACACTTGCACAGTACATGTGTGACACTTGGTGGGCATAAGACAGCTTGCTGGACGTTGAAGATTCACTTACTCACTCACTCTCTCACGCTCTTTTTTTTTCAATCATATATTGTGTGTATGTATTTATTAACACTACAATTGGGTATACACCCGGTGGCAGTGGTATATAATAATACCATTGCAATAATACAATAATTACAGCAATAAAAAATAAAATAAACGTAAATTTACTTCTAACTATAAATAAATAGATGCAATAAACCTAGGACTATAAATAAAAATTATACTATAATAACTCCTATAGGAAGCAAAAGTAAACCCAACCTATTTCACCCAACTATTACCAATTTAAGGGAAGACTCCACTGAAAGTCATGAAAATTTTTCCAAATTTTTTTTACCTATTTCACTTATTCAGAATTTATATTTTCATACCCCAAATGGATTCAGCTCAATTCTGATTACAAATACTCATATGTTTACACTTTTTAAATTAAGGCTGGAAAGGGGCGTGGAATTTAAAGATCTGTCAAAATTGCTTTTCATCGAAGAATTCTTTTTTAAAATTTCTAGTAACTTTTTGTTGGCTCTCTGAAGTTACTAGATGAATGTAGCGGAGGAGAATATTAATTTACATAAATATTCATTTTATTTTCAAATCTATTTTTGTGTGTTCATTTTTGTTGATTCAACACCAACTTTCTTATGCCAAATATTAATCAATCTGGATGAAATTTTTACTGCAAGTATTTATGAGGTAGCTGCATGTTTCTATGCATTTATTTTGTGAGAAATGCTGCTAGTTTATTTTATTAATATTTTTCTTAAGAAAATGAATATTTATGTAAATTAATATTCTCCTCCGCTACATTCATCTAGTAACTTCAGGGAGCCAACAAAAAGTTACTAGATTTGTAATCAGAAATTTTAAAAAAGAATTCTTCGGTGAAAAACAATTTTGATAGCTCTTTAAATTCCACGCCCCCTTCCAGCCTTAATTAAAAAAGTGTAAATATACGAGTATTTGTAATCAGAATTGAGCTGAATCCATTTGAGGCATGAAAATATAAATTCTGAATAAGTGAAATAGCTAAAAAAAATTTGGAAAAATTTTCATGATTTTCAGTGGAGTCTTCCCTTAAGTAATTACATATCATCTTAATTACGTATCAACTTAATCACATATCATCTTAATTAATTACATATCACCTTAATTTAATTACATATCACCTTAATTTAATTACATATCAACTTAACTACATATCATCTTAATTAATTACATAGCAACTTAATTAATTACATGACACAACTTAGATAATTACACTGCACCTACAATTACATTGTCAGTCTAATCTTTTCAACCTTTCCTTAAATGTATTGATTTAGTACACTATATGCAGTTAATCTGCAAATCTTCCCCAGTTTTATTGTTTGTGATAAATGGCATCCCCACGGGCAGGTATTTATGGAGATTAATTTTATAATTTATGTTTTTTAATATTGGTGTTGGCGGAGATTGTTGGAGATTGATTTGTACAGTAGTGGCAAAAAAACCGGACCGATCCTTGTAGCTGATTTCAGAGCCTTGTTCACTCCAGAGTACGACAGACTGGTAACTAAGACTTTCGTGGTTCGAATCCTGCCTGGGAAGGAAACTTTTTTTGTTCCTTATTCAGAGTTATTCCCAATACGTTTCGATTGCTGGTAAAATTCATGTTCTGGGAAAAATAAGTTAATTAAGTAGTAAAATATTGCTGCAATCGAAAAGTATTGGGAATAAATTTGAATAAGGAACAAAAAAAAGGTTTCCTTCCCAGGCAGGATTCGAACCACGAAAGTCTTAGTTACCAGTCTATCGTGCTCTGGAGTGAACAAGGCTCTGAAATCAGCTACAAGGGTCGGTCCGGTTTTTTTGCCACTATTGCACTCTTGGTGGAGATTAATGGAAATTTTGGAAAATACAATTATTTTGGAATTGGAGTATTAACTCAGTATAGATATTACTTTCCAAATAATTAACATTAACGGTTCGTTGGAATCTAGTAAAGGTGCGGTATGGCCAATAGACAATATCTGTTGGATTGAGACTGTATTTAACACACATTCAAAAAAAAAAAAAAAACTTGCATCCCTCAAATTAACACTTTCAAATTATTAGTGAAATGTTGAATTCTCCGTCTTTTGAGTTCACTAATGTAATCAGAACACCTGGAATACCATGTACTTGGATATATAACAAATCCAAGTGAAAAAAAAAATCCGAAAAACTCAGAATATGAAATTCGCTATAAAACAACGCAATAGTAATAATTCGCCAATGTGTTCATATTTCGCTATTGGAACTCTATTTCGCGATTTGTCGCGATTGTTTTATCCGCATATTATTAACCAGAATCACTTAATTCGTAAAGATTAGTAAAAATCTATTGTATATCTATTATGTCGTGATTTTCGTGATCTCCATAAATACCCGGCCCTGGGCATCCCATATAAATAATTTTAACAAATCTGTACACCATGGTGTAATAAAATTTTGCGTTCCATTCATTCTTTTCCAAAAGAAAGCCGTTGTTTAAAATACTATGGGATAAATTTCAAGCTGACTTCCATCTGAAATGAGATCAAAATTAATGGAAAAAACCTATTTTTATCCGGAAAAAATCTTTTGAATTTTTTTACGAAAAAGACGTACTATTTTAGCATCATTGCTCTTTTTATGTGGCCCAGTTATATATTAACTGCAGGACCCTGAGGTTTAAATACCAGCACCGTTCTGCATCCTCACAATTCAACATTTTTCACCATAAAAATGCCCCAGTCTCTAAAAATTGTATTTGATTTATATAGAATTTTACTATATGAATCAATAAGAAAACTTGCTAATTTTTTATATATTAAGATTAATACTTACTTACTTACTTACAAATTACTTTTAAGGAACCAGAAGGTTCATTGCCGCCCTCACATAAGCCCGCCATCGGTCCCTATCCTGTGCAAGATTAATCCAGTCTCTATCATCATATCCCACCTCCCTCAAATCCATTTTAATATTATCCTCCCATCTACGTCTCGGCCTCCCTAAAGGTCTTTTTCCCTCCGGTCTCCCAACTAACACTCTATATGCATTTCTGGATTCGCCCATACGTGCTACATGCCCTGCCCATCTCAAACGTCTGGATTTTAAGTTCCTAATTATGTCAGGTGAAGAATACAATGCGTGCAGTTCTGTGTTGTGTAACTTTCTCCATTCTCCTGTAACTTCATCCCGCTTAGCCCCAAATATTTTCCTAAGCACCTTATTCTCAAACACCCTTAACCTATGTTCCTCTCTCAGAGTGAGAGTCCAAGTTTCACAGCCATACAGAACAACCGGTAATATAACTGTTTTATAAATTCTAACTTTCAGATTTTTGGACAGCAGACTGAATGATAAGAGCTTCTCAACCGAATAATAACATGCATTTCCCATATTTATTCTGTGTTTAATTTCCTCCCGAGTGTCATTTATATTTGTTACTGTTGCTCCAAGATATTTGAATTTTTCCACCACTTCGAAGGATAAATCTCCAATTTTTATATTTCCATTTCGTACAATATTCCCGTCACGAGACATAATCATATACTTTGTCTTTTCGGGATTTACTTCCAAACCGATCGCTTTACTTGCTTCAAGTAAAATTTCCGTGTTTTCCCTAACCGTTTGTGTATTTTCTCCTAACATATTCACGTCATCTGCATAGACAAGAAGCTGATGTAACCCGTTCAATTCCAAACCCTGTCTGTTATCCTGAACTTTCCTAATGGCATATTCTAGAGCGAAGTTAAAAAGTAAAGGTGATAGTGCATCTCCCTGCTTTAGCCCGCAGTAAATTGGAAAAGCATCAGATAGAAACTGACCTATACGGACTCTGCTGTATGTTTCACTGAGACACATTTTAATTAATCGAACTAGTTTCTTGGGAATACCAAATTCAATAAGAATATCATATAATATTTCCCTCTTAACCGAGTCATATGCCTTTTTGAAATCTATGAATAACTGATGTACTGTACCCTTATACTCCTATTTTTTCTCCATTATCTGTCGAATACAAAAAATCTGATCAATAGTCGATCTATTACGCCGAAAACCGCACTGATGATCCCCAATAATTTCATCTACGTACGGAGTTAATCTTCTCAAAAGAATATTGGACAAAATTTTGTATGACGTCAACAAAAGTGATATTCCTCGAAAGTTACCACAGTTGGTTTTGTCCCCCTTCTTAAAAATAGGTACAATTATAGACTTCTTTCATTGTTCTGGTACAATTTCCTTCTCCCAAATAGCAAGTACAAGTTTATAAATTTCGCTATATAATGCACTTCCACCCTCTTGTATTAATTCTGCTGGAATTTGATCCATACCTGGAGACTTGTACTTTTTCAGATTTTCTATCGCAATTTCGACTTCTGAAAGCGTGGGTTCGGGTATAAATGGCTCAGCAGTTTGTATTTCAATATCGTCCCGATCATTTCTATTTGGCCTATGTACATTTAGTAGTTGCGCAAAATAGTTTTTCCATCTGTTTAGGATTGATGGAGAGTCTGCAAGCAAGTCACCATTCTCATCCTTGATCACGTTTACCCTTGACTGATATCCGTTCTTAAATTCCTTTATACCCTTATATAAATCTCGAATGTTTTTATTCTTACTATTTGTTTCTACCTCATTCAGTTTTTCCTTCAAGTAAACTCTCTTTTTATTCCTAAGTGTACGACTTGCTTCCTGTCTTTCATTGAAATAATTATCTCTCTTCTCAACTGGATCCTGTAAGAATTTCAATTTTGCCTGTTTCCTTCTTTCTACTACCATGCAATCTTCATCAAACCACGGTTTCTTTTTCTTAGTTTCATAATAACCTATGCTCTGCTCAGCTGCAATTTTGATACTATCTCTGATATTTTCCCACACGCTATTAACATCTAATTCTTTCTCAACTTCGTCGGAAATTTCTAAAGTGGCAAACCTATTCGAAATTTCGACCTGATAATTTTGCTTAGCTTCCTCGTCCTTTCATTTCAATATATTGAATTTAGTAATATTAACTTGTTGCTCTACTCGCTTGGCTACTGATAATCTTTCTCTTAATTCTCCAATCACCAAATAATGGTCAGATTTACAGTCTGCACCCCTGAAAGTTCGAATATCTACTATAGTAGTATGTCTCCGTTTATCTATCAAGATGTGATCTATTTGGTTGTGTGTCAATCCATCTGGAGAAGTCCAAGTATATTTATGGATATCCTTATGGGGGAATGTTGTACTTTTGACAATTAAATTTTTCGATGTGGCAAAGTTGACTAATCTAACTCCATTGACACTACTAATTGCGTGTAGGCTCTCTTTTCCAATAGTTGGTCTAAAAATATCCTCCCGTCCTACTTTAGCGTTGAAATCCCCCAATAAAATTTTCATGTGATATCTAGGGAACTGACCAAAAGTATGTTCCAATTCCTCATAGAAGCTATCCTTTATATGGTCGTCTTTCTCTTCTGTAGGGGCGTGAGCATTTATAACTATGATGTCGCACCATCTACCCTTAAGTACTAAATATGATAACCTGTCACTGATAAATTCGACCTTTTTTACTGCTGATTTTATTCTTTTATGAACAAAGAGTCCTGTTCCTAATTGGTGATTATTGTTTCCTTCCCCATAATACAACAAGTAATCTCCTATTTGCGATATGTCATTCCCATCTAACCTAACCTCTTGTACTCCCACGAAGTCTATTCTATATCTAGCTAGTTCTTTAGCTACTAATGTTACCCCTCCTGTTCTATAAAGACTAGTTACGTTCCAAGTGCCAAATCTCAAAACCTTATTCCTTTGCTGTGGTCGTGCCAGAGAATCAGTCCTATTCCGAGGCTTATTGTAGGGATTCGTAACAAGCTGTTTTTACGGTGATGGGTTGTTAGCCCTTCGCCCAACCCCCAAGCTGGAGGACCACCCCTTATAAGTTGTCCACGACTGCTTATTCAATATATTCGCAGCTATCCTCCATATCTGGAGGCCGTCTCCTCTATCCGCAACCTGAGGACGCGCCATGCCGTGGTGATAGGGACCCACTATACATGGATATTAAGATTAATATAGTTTTTAAATATTTAAATATTAAAAAAAAATTATACGTAAAATAAGTGAACTACAATAAGATAAGTTAAAATTTGTAGGATTTTCATATTTCAGAACGGAGTCCTCTTTAACATCAAATCCTTAATTTGATGTTCAACCATTTCATTGCTTTAAACATATTATTAGTTTTATTAGTAAATAGGCCTATAATGTACAAAATTTTACGAACTTCAACATGCAACTAACGTTCAACTCACAGCATATTTTGTTTGTCTTTTTACCATTCCATAAAAGTTTGGTAATTACAGCATTTAGTTTTAACCAAACTGGGATATTAGTTCAGTATCATATTTAATCATTGTAGTCAAAATGGGGTACAGCAGTTCAATATAACATTTAACTATTACCAAAGAGGGATATAGTATTTGAGTGTAATATTTAATTATTGTCAAAGTGGGGTATAGTAGTTCAGTATAATATATAACTGTTGTCAAAGTGGGGTATAGTAGTTCAGTGTAATATTTAATAGTTGTCAAAGTGGGGTATAATAGTTCAGTGTAATATTTAATTGTCGTCAAAGTGGGGTATAGTAGTTCAGTGTAATATTTAATTGTCGTCAAAGTGGAGTATAGTAGTTCTGTATAATATTTAATTGTCGTCAAAGTGGGGTATAATAGTTCAGTGTAATATTTAATAGTTGTCAAAGTGGAGTATAATAGTTCAGTGTAATATTTAATTGTCGTCAAAATGGGGTATAGCAGTTCAGTGTAATATTTAATTGTTGTCAAAGTGGGGTATAGTAGTTCTATATAATATTTAATTGTCGTCAAAGTGGGGTATAGTAGTTCAGTGTAATACATAATTGTTGTCAAGTTCAGTATAATGTTTAATAATTGTCAAAGTGGGGTATAATAGTTCAGTGTAATATTTAATAGTTGTCAAAGTGGGGTATAATAGTTCAGTGTAATATTTAATAGTTGTCAAAGTGGGGTATAGTAGTTCTGTATAATATTTAATTGTCGTCAAAGTGGGGTATAATAGTTCAGTGTAATATTTAATAGTTGTCAAAGTGGGGTATAATAGTTCAGTGCAATATTTAATTGTTGTCAAAGTGGGGTATAATAGTTCAGTGTAATATTTAATTGTCGTCAAAGTGGGGTATAGTAGTTCAGTGTAATATTTAATTGTTGTCAAAGTGGGGTATAGTAGTTCTGTATAATATTTAATTGTCGTCAAAGTGGGGTATAGTAGTTCAGTGTAATACATAATTGTTGTCAAGTTCAGTATAATGTTTAATAATTGTCAAAGTGGGGTATAATAGTTCAGTGTAATATTTAATAGTTGTCAAAGTGGGGTATAATAGTTCAGTGTAATATTTAATAGTTGTCAAAGTGGGGTATAGTAGTTCTGTATAATATTTAATTGTCGTCAAAGTGGGGTATAATAGTTCAGTGTAATATTTAATAGTTGTCAAAGTGGGGTATAATAGTTCAGTGTAATATTTAATAGTTGTCAAAGTGGGGTATAGTAGTTCTGTATAATATTTAATTGTCGTCAAAGTGGGGTATAGTAGTTCAGTGTAATATTTAATTGTCGTCAAAGTGGGGTATAGTAGTTCTGTATAATATTTAATTGTCGTCAAAGTGGGGTATAACAGTTCAGTATAATATTATTTAATCATTGTAGTCGAAATCGTGTATGGGTTCAGTACAATATTTAATTTTAACCAAAATGTATTTGTATAAAACATTTTATTGCAATCAAAATAGTGTTGTCTTTCAATATAATACTTGGATTTCATTACAACGATACCTGTCCCCTAATCTATCTCAAATATGAAACATTTAATAAAAATGGTGTAGTAGTTTGGTATAGCATATTGGTCGCGTTTCAAATATTTATATTGTTCAATTGTTAGTTATTTTTCAGAACTTATGAAATTCATAGACCTTTAGAGAAAAACACTTGACGTAAAATATTTGTATAATATTTCTGTTGTATAAACCGTGTATGGATAATAGGAATGGTAGCAATAATTGCACATGTTTTAATGATGTATCCAGGTACTATAAAACTCTCCTAGTTTTTTGGAAGCAGAACCTCATCTCAGAGAGCCAGCCAGCGTCAATCAGTCATCCATAAAGTAACCCAGCTCCCGGCGAAGTGACAAGTCAGGATGACAAAATTCTGTATCTTAACTTGATACAAAACGTCGTACAGGCGACACGACACGGTTTACCTTCCCACTCCCAGCTTGTTTGCTCATCTCTAACCCAATTTTTCTTCATGGTAATGCATTTTCCTCCAGCACATTAATGGCAACAACGTTCACGGACCTTCCTAACTTCATTTCCCGGCCGGCGCAAACTTGGCAAGTGAAGGTGACAGTGCATCCCCTGGAGGAGCTGCACACGACGGAGACGAACCGTAAAGGTAACGTGAACGTAAAAGCTAACACCGCTATCCATAAAGCCAAGATTAGACATAAAATCAAGAGCTTGTGAACTTCAGTCTCACGATAACCCCATGAAACAGCCAATAGCAGCGCGGCTTTCAACATCAAACGCGAGATAGAAGAAGATGTCTTATTAATTATTTATGTTTAGAATCCTTGTTACTTAAGACAAGTACGACTTTCTGAGCTAACGATGCAATTTCTTGCTTAATTTATAGTTTATTTCCACTGTCTTTCTACGAAAATAGTGCATTATTAAGACGTTCCTCGATTGAAATCCCGATTATACAGCTTTACTGATCCCAAAAAACGTAATGCTTGTGGATAAGTACAACTTAAATTTAAACCAGGGATATATTTCACCCTTAAACTTTGCACTTTTCAATTTTGAAAAATGAAAATTTTTTCTGTTTCTTCATAAATTAGAAATTCCTTTGCATTTTTCATTTCATTTTTCAAAGTCTTTGCATATCATTAATCATTGCAACTCCATTGTTAAGCTCCATTTTCTAGCCAATGAAGACAAATCAGCCATTCCGGGAAAACTGGGAATTCCAATGAAATATTATTTTTCAGAAATATACTAATCGTTTCATAATCTTATCTTTATGGCACAAGGTATGACGTTTTAATAGTTGGCGTACCATCTTTCATATCCTAGGCTATAATGTACCAACAGTGGAAATATAAATATAACAATTTTCCTCAATAGTACAATGTTGGCACCTTTTAGTTCAAGTACAGACGCATAAAAATCTCAAGTGGTTAACAGAGTACAGTACATGTACATCATATAGTGATAACATTAAGGGCATACATCGACATAAACCGTTAATACCGACAAAATGCTAGAAAATAAGACTTAAGGCAAATTGATCATTATACAGGGACATCACTTTATTTTTACCAACATTTTTAACATTAACCTGGCTATACTCGGAAACACTGTTTCCCCCTTCCATTACAGGAGTTTGATGTTACTAGTGCAATATGTAAACAAATCATTTTACTAGGTATAGGAGGAGAGAAAAGTAGTGTATCCATTTATGTTGTAGGGAAATACGATATTACGATTTTCAGTTTGATCATCACTTTTACGGAATTTATCAAAATACAGTAGAGTAGTAACATTTTTTTTTTTAACTCAACTTTTCAGGCGGCTATGTTCGTTATGTAATGTCTACTTTATTTAGCATATTAATTATTGATGTTATCATACAATATAGAGATTGCATTTAAATTGAGGGGGTCATAAGTAAAGGGCTGTAAGTGCACTTAAGTTACTTTTGAGAAAATGGGGTTCAAATATTTAAGCTTTCGTAAAATCGGTGAAATTTTTATTTAAATTTTAATGTGTGATGCGATTAAAATATCCCTTTGCCACTAAAATTTTAGATACTTTTGCTTACACTGGATGCACTTAACTCATGTTATTACAAATGTCACTAGCATTCCTTTGCTTCTAACCACCTCAATTCAAAAAAAGCTAATCTGAATTTTTAAACAAGTTGCTGAAAATGGTTGCCGTTCATTACAATGCAGGCTTCAATTCAGTAAGCATTTTATTAAAAACATTTTGAAGCATATTCTCTGAAATTGAATTTATCGTTTCTTGAATATAATTTTTTAGTACGATATTATTAATATAGGTTCTTTCTTCTATAGAAAACGCAATCATATTTATGAAACACACTATACACTGCAGTGTTTACTTCACTGCTTGAAGACTTCGAATGCAACAGCGGCCGTAAGTTTGTGTGTCTGACGGGAGCAAGGACATTAGTGAAGGGGTGAGAGTGAAGTACATTCAGAAATGCAGGTACAATAAAAATGCAAGTAAAAATAAAATGATGTCCCTGTACTATGTTACGATTTGTATTCCACTCAAGTTTTTCTTTTTAATAGCTTTTCGGAAACTAAAAATTATAAAAAAAGAAGTAACTTAAGCTGGAGAAAGTTACACAACACAGAACTGCACGCATTGTATTCTTCACCTGACATAATTAGGAACATTAAATCCAGTCGTTTGAGATGGGCAGGGTATGAAGCACGTATGGGCGAATCCAGAAATGCATATAGAGTGTTAGTTGGGAGACCGGAGGGAAAAAGACCTTTAGGGAGGCCGAGACGTAGATGGGAGGATAATATTAAAATGGATTTGAGGGAGGTGGGGTATGATGATAGAGACTGGATTAATCTTGCACAGGATAGGGACCGCTGGCGGGCTTATGTGAGGGCGGCAATGAACCTTCGGGTTCCTTAAAAGCCATTTGCAAGTAAGTAAGTAACTTAAGTCCCATTGACCATGCACCGAATAATTATAAAAATAAAAAAATGAGTAAAAATTTTACTTTATACGCTAATCTTCAGACCTCCTGCGGCTCCATAAAGAATGTAATCAGAGACCTACTTTTTTACTGCTTATAGTAGACACTACAAGACAAATTTTGTACACCCTTACGTTTTGAATTTCGGACTTCCTTTTTAGATACGCTCTATTATGCACCCTCACAGCTGTTGGTTGGTTCTTATGACGTCAGTGACGTAATAACTGTCTTCCGCAGTGTCTTGTCACGCGTTAGAAAGGTAAACATCGCCTGCCTTCTTCCAGGTAAATGATTTCTGGCATACAATAATGCAATTTTTCCGTTCACCTATGCCTTTGTTGCACGTCCGCAGCCAGTAAAGTTGACAGCCGAAGGTTCTACACGACCCGCCAACCTCACTACGGATCTCGCTGTACGTCTGTGTTTGCCAGCTGTCTTGTAACGCATTTCTGGTGTCAATTTAAACTCATCATAACCAAAGCTCGGAACTTCGGGACTTGTGTCGTGTGCATGAGTAAGGTTACAGGTACAACGTACACAAAGCTCACGCTGCAAGTGCTCAGGGACAGTCGTATGTACTAAGAAAGTGGCCACAACTAATGGCAGGAAGACGGACGAAGAAACTGTTATGTCGAAGCCAATGACATTCAGAGAATTAAAGGTAAACGGTCTGTTTGAGGAAATAGAAAATACGTGTTATTTCGAATGGGTATTATAGAAGTTTGAAAATACATTTTGTTTTAAATTTAAGATACAGAATTTCGTGGAGAATTCGGAGGAGATACATTATTTTTTTCGAATGGAGAGTTTATATTTTGTAAGTTGTGCCACACACAAACTAGAGGCTGGAAACGAAATTCATTGAAAGGCATTGCAGTCCCTGAAATTGTAGAAAAATCTGTCCATAGCCATGGATCGAAACGTAGAGGGGCTTGCCCTAGTAGTGACACACTAATTGAAAACTATTTTCGAGAACAATTTAGGATATACTTATCTTTCTCAGATACGAGATCAGCTAGCAACTGCTGAAAATCGAACAGAAAACAGTAACAGTGAAAACATTCAGTATTTTAAGTCTGCTACCGAAAAATCTTCGAATGTAGATAGTCATACACTGTAATAAAATGTACACAGCAGAACAGTAAATTTGATTATTTCTCATGTTTATTTTTATTATATATATGCTATGAAATTACGTGTTTCAACCTACCATAATATTATCAAAATGTTGTTGCAGCCAGAAACCACTTTTGTAGCCGACCTGACAGTACCTCCGTGTTGGAAGCGGGAGTTTGTTGACATTGAAGTCCGATAGCTTAGTCACGTGCAAAGACACAAGTCCCCAAGTTCCGAGCTTTGATCATAACAAATGTTAAATGTTATGTTTTATTTAACGACGCTCGCAACTGCAGAGGTTATATCAGCGTCGCCGGATGTGCCGGAATTTTGTCCCGCAGGAGTTCTTTTACATGCCAGTAAATCTACTGACATAAGACTGTCGCATTTAAGCACACTTAAATGCCATCGACCTGGCCCGGGATCGAACCTGCAATCTTGGGCATAGAAGGCCAGCGCTATACCAACTCGCCAACCAGGTCGACACTTATAACAAAACACCAAGGGATACTGTTTTATTGTCTTCACACGTGGGATGTTTGTACTTATTTGAGACAATTTCAGTTTACCCACAATAGGCTATGTAAAACATGCAGACTCTTTTGTTAAAGCATGGGTAGTGCTAAGCCACTACTGAAGGAAGTTTAATGAATCCTCGCTCGGGAAGTATTTTATGAAAGAGGGAGAGAGTGGAAACAGTGATTTTGTGTTTTTTTACAATAATGTTATAACCCTAAGAAAAACATTTAGGCCCAGTTGTATAAAAGCCAATAATTATAGGTTTTTTAATGAACATTAATAAATAACTCTAGGTTGGTTTCTATATTATATAAAATTAACTTATTAACATGTAAACTAGATTTAGTACTAGCTGATATTTGCAGTAAAATATGCGGCAACATTGCGAAACATGAATGAAATTCGTGTGTAAAGCCTCTTTCTTTATCGAGATATGGCAACAATGCTTGACGGTCGTGGAGGGGATCTGCAATTTTGCAGTTATGTGAAGCAAGTCTCAACAGAACAGTACTGTAATAGATGCCAGATTAACTTAAGAAATGAAAACAAATAGTGCTGTTGGTGGTGGTGGTGGTGGTGGTGGTGGTGGTGGTGGCAATAAGCTGACCACCCATTGCGGCCTTCTTCCTTAGTAAGGACGTACACATGTACTAAGGCACTTAGTTACAAATGGCATATTGTGCACCCCATATACTAGAAATGAACCGAAGAGAGAGAGAGACACAGTCTTCTTGAACAATTGGGGAGCCATATCCCGGCAGAAGGATTGGTCGTGACGGACCTCTTCCATGGCCAGCGCGTTCGCCCGACTTATTTGTGGGATCATATGAAGGGTATAGTGTACTGCCAACATCACGCAAACCGAACGCCTTTTGAACGTAATTTTGAATGCGGTAAATATGATCCGGAATACGCCAAATATCGTCAAACACACACGATCGCAAGGACGCAAGAGGGATCGACTGTGCTGTGAATATTCTGGTGAACACTTCCAACATCCCCTGTGAAAAGCAATATGCCATTATCCGTGGAAATAACAGACACGTAGTGGCATGAATTGACTGAGATAAAATGAAACAATGATTTGTCATGATGATGACGATAACAATTATTTTCGATTCTAAACTTCAGTTCGGTACGTAAATAAAATTAAATTTAGTATCATGGTATTAAAATTTACTGACTAGCTTTCTTAAAATCGATTATATTCTTGTAGGAGAGAAATCAAAGCAGTCCACACCTGTGGAGTAACGGTTAGCGCGTCTGGCCGCGAAACCAGGTGACCCGGGTTCGATTCCCGGTTGGGACAAGATACCTGGTTGAGGTTTTTCCCGGGGTTTTCCCTCAACCCAATATGAGCAAATGCTGGGTAACTTTCGGTGCTGGACCCCGGACTCATTTCACCGGGATTATCACCTTCACCTCATTCAGACGCTAAATAACCTAAGCTGTTGATAAAGCGTCGTAAAATAACCTACTAAAAAAAATCAAAGCGGTTGCGGTACATAAAATGTTGCTTCATTGTAGATTCTGGCGAAAAGTGTTCGAAATCCATTGAGAATTACATTTGTTGCTTCATCCTCCTGCTTGCGAATTTCCATAGAAATTATAAAGTTTTTCAGTTTTTTGTGCTAGACAATGACTCGTGCACTCTCGACGATTTAGGAAACATTAAGACGGTCTCCACGGAAACTCCATGCCAACTGATTTTTAGTAACTTTCCTTCCTAAGCCAATTAGCCCTCTGCTTCTGCGTAATTACTCCCTCGAAGAAGAAAAGAATTATGATCTCTAACTTTTAAAGCTGTGATAACAAAGACGACTAAGGAGAAGATATTTGGTTCCTTCCCGTCAGCTAATGAAGTTTCACATTTCTTAATGCAAACTTTAAAACGCTTTAAAATATGGATATTCCTGCTGTTTGTTGCCGCGAACTCCCCTAAGGTGTGCTAGTGGTTAACTTCGCTCATCAGTGAACCCACGGTATGCAGTTCGACCCCCATAAGAGGCGATGGTATTTTAGGAGAAATACAGGGTGAACCGAAAGTAATGTCTTTAATTTCAGGAGGTTATTCTTTGAGAGATTTAAAACAAAAAAGTTTAATACAATTTTGTTCGTTTTTCTTTCCTTCACGAGACAATTTTTTTTTTGTGCGAGATCGTGCGTATTTGCTTGTTTTCCGCACAGAACCAATACGCGGTAAGTGTGAAATACCACATTCAGTAGTCCCAACGTAACACACATAACAATTTCCCTCTTCTTACCGCTTAAGCGCGACATTCATTTTACTGCTTTAGGCTTTTAACATATTATTTTTAGAGACGTTTAACATAGTAATAATTATAAATTGGAAACTTACCACTGCAATTTCACCTAAATTGCACTGTTAATTATTGTTTTTAAATATTTGCAAACATTAAGTAAAGTCTACTACTCCACGAAAGCTATTGTATTTCTGATACAAGTAACATTAAGGAAGCCGTGAAAAAATCAACAAGATTCCAGATGCCGATGTTATTACTGTAATATGTTATATAAATAATATTGTTAAAATATTAAAATGAAAAATAAATCATTGCATAACCTCACCGTTTGTTTTAAGTTCGCATTTATAGACGGGGGGAAAAAAAAAGATAGACGTATATCACGGCCTGCTGGAGTATAGATATTTTTGTTTTTTAAAGTTACCGTCATTAAACAGAAACAAAGATGGAGATTTCATTGCAACTAATTAGAAATTCGTCTTTCAGGTATGTAATAAACGATCTTCGCACAAAATAATGTACGATACACGAGCGGTATGTTTGTTTTCATGTTCTCTGAAATTAAAAAAGCTCAACTACGTTTCGATTTTTCAATCTTTTCCTCGCACATGAAAACGTCAACATACCGCTCTTGTAACGTATATTACTATTACATGAAACATTTCACAGCGTGTTTTAGGAAATCCATTGACTTAATCGTCAATCTGCTCAGTCAGTTTAAGACAACAGTGTATTATGATTATAAATGATAAAAAGAATTTTAATTTTGACTTTTTAAATGTGCGGAAATTTTATCCGAAGAATTATAACTTTTCGTTCTGTCAAAGAATTTTACAAAGTTACATTTGTTCAGATCAAATTTCTGTTTAAGGATTTATCTAGAGAAAATCAAAACTCGAGTGGGATTTAATTGACTATTACACGATTAGAAGAGAGCATATAAAGATTAAAAGTAACGAAGTACTCCAATACAATAAAATATTAAGTGACTTACGAAAATACAAATGTATTATTGTACCATCTCAACATTATAAATATTACGGTAGTAGATGGCAGTAGTGTGTTATGAATACCTGTTTTCTTATCAGTTGTGCCAACTATGGAATCTTCATTGAACTCTGTGGACGGTTACTGGTCAAGAAGGCTTTGTTGATTCAGTTTCATTTTCATTAAAACAGTTGCATTCCACTTCAATTATCCCGATCCCAGTAATCAACGTCACTTGACACATGATTTTCAATAAATCCTAGTATTATGACTATTCATAATATCATATAGCAGAAACTATAACATAATCTAAAATATAATAAACGAGTGTTAGAAAAGTTTTAATTAGGGATGATGAAATAAACAAGAAACATTTTAATTAACGACGATGAAATAAAAAAATAAACATGAATAATTTTAAAAGAAACAATTATTGAAAGTAGGTACAATTTTCAAATTTGAATGTTTTAGTGGTTGGTGTTAGTGTTTTATATTATACGTGTGTGTAAAAGAAGTGAACTCGTTGATGTACATGGTGTATCCCTCAACTTATTCAGGATTTCCGAATGGTGCTCTTCATTTATTTGTAAATAGTGTTTCAGAGAAGATGCATAGCTATGGCCAGTGATCTTTATTAATTCGTGTTCTTGAATTCCAATGTGAGTTATATTTTATAGTGCTGTGCATCGACTGAAGTGGTTTGTAATTTTTTTTTTTTTTTTTTTTTTTTTTTTTTTTTTTTAAATGTTGGCAAACAAAGAAACAAATGCTAGGGTAGTGATAAAAATAAACAAATGCTAGGGACGCGATAAAATTAAACAAATGCTAGGGACGCGATAAAATTGTGCGATAAGCAGCCATGATTGGTTAAAAGACGTCCTTTCGTACAGTTTTATTGGTGAAAAGTAATGTGACCTAATAAAAGTGTAATAGTCATCATAATACATTGCTCTCTTAAACTGACAAAGCATATTGGAAATTAAATGAATAGCTCCCAGTCACCGTCGTAGCTCTGAAGGCTAAGGCGCTTGCCTGCCGATCCGGAGTTGCGTTCGGGCGAGGGTTCCATTCCCGCCTGGGCTGATTAACTGGTTGGGTTTCCTCTGAGTTTTTCCCCAATCGTAAGGCAAATGTCAGGTAATCTATGACGAATACTCGGCCTCATCTCGCCAAATATCATCTCACTATCACCAATCTCAACCTCTTAGTTGATACAGCGTCGTTAAATAACTAAGTAAAAAAAAAGGACATGAAAGTGGAAGGAGTGTAGCAGTTGTAGTGCGACCAAACGGTCAGCGAAATACTGAACTAGGGTCTTACGTCATTATGGACAAACTCAGAGCGTCTGCAACATCAGACTTGTCAACCTACTACAGATGAAATGCGGAAGGTGTGAATTTAATAGGGGATACTCGTTTTAATAATAATAATAATAATAATAATAATAATAATAATAATAATAATAATAATAATAATACTTACAAATGGCTTTTAAGGAACCCGCAGGTTCATTTCCGCCCTAACATAAGCCCGCCATCGGTCCCTATCCTGTGCAAGATTAATCCAGTCTCTATCATCATATCCCACCTCCCTCAAAACTATTTCAATAATAATAATAATAATAATAATAATAATAATAATAATAATAATAATAATAATACTTAATTACAAATGGCTTTTAAGGAACCCGCAGGTTCATTTCCGCCCTAACATAAGCCCGCCATCGGTCTCTATCCTGAGCAAGATTAATCCAGTCTCTACCATCATATCCCACCTCCCTCAAAACTATTTCAATAATAATAATAATAATAATAATAATAATAATAATAATAATAATAATAATACTTACTTACAAATGGCTTTTAAGGAACCCGCAGGTTCATTTCCGCCTTAACATAAGCCCGCCATCGGTCTCTATCCTGAGCAAGATTAATCCAGTCTCTACCATCATATCCCACCTCCTTCAAAACTATTTCAATAATAATAATAATAATAATAATAATAATAATAATAATAATAATAATAATAATATTAATAATAATAATAATACTTACTTACAAATAGCTTTTAAGGAACCCGGAGGTTCATTGCCGCCCTCACATAAGCCCGCCATCGGTCCCTATCCTGTGCAAGATTAATCCAGTCTCTACCATCATATCCCACCTCCCTCAAAACTATTTCAATAATAATAATAATAATAATAATAATAATAATAATAATAATAATAATAATATTACTTACTTGCTGGCTTTTAAGGAACCCGGAGGTTCATTGCCGCCCTCAGATAAGCCCGCCATCGGTCCCTATCCTGTGCAAGATTAATCCAGTCTCTACCATCATGTCCCACTTCCCTCAATTCTATAATAATAATAATAATAATAATAATAATAATAATAATAATAATAATAATAATAATAATGGAACGAGAACATAAAATTAAACACGAAAGCTATGCGATCACTTCTATATGCCGAGGTTAGTGTGTCAAGCGAGAAGTTGTGAGAAAATTGCAGGTGATTCGCCCATGCGCAAAAAGTTGGTATGTCTGCAATTTAGCACAAACCTACAGCAGCGACCTGCTTCTGATACGGATCGTCTTCCGGCCTCACAATAAGCCTACATTTCAAATATTTTTGTTCTGGACGATCCCGTCTTTTCCTTTTTTGTGTGTGTGGATGTAAGGATATCTAAGATAATGGAAGAGAAAGAGGGTTATATTATGTTGGAAAGATCACTGAAAACCTCTCCAAGTTGAACGCCGGAAAAGTGTCAAATCAAAGTAAAAATAAAATCTTTGTCACACGTTTTGTTGAAATTCGCAAGAGGAGGCCATCAAAAAATTAAATTAAAGTATGGCTTGTGCAGCAAATGCTGCTGCAAACTAAGTTCGTTAGACGTTCAAATAAAAATTTTTCAGATTTATTTTCAATGAAAAATACTTGTCTTTTTGATAGTTATTTGCTTCCATAATAATGAAACATACTCCCTCTGAATGGATTTTTTTAGGCCAAATACTTTTTCTTGAACCTATCCAACTTCAGTTTTTGAGTTTCAACGCGAAAACGCAAGTATCAATGTCAGGACGATAGCAGTAGCTATTTCAGGTAATTTTGGATTGTAGGCAAAAGTTAAAAAAATGTCAGGTTTGCTAAACTTTCGAACAATAGCATTTTCGTATAGCTGCTGCATGTAGAACTTGAAATGTAGAGCGTAAAATCATTTTATCCTGCTAAGAGATCTTGCTGAAATGATCTGGAGACTACAAAATTTTCTAGGCCTCTTATTTTATCAGTAAGTTATACCTTTTGATCTTTCCTTAGGAACTGTAATTTTTGCGCTCTCTCGAGCCAATACTGAAGACAATGACACATATCAATATCTACACTACACTGCCATTAAGTATATGAAAAAGACCCAACCCCACTGGGTTAATAAGTATAAAAATATTTGATTTTTAATATCAATATTATTATCTTACTTAAATTTTGTAGTTATATATACCAGCCACTCAGTAAATTATAGAAATGAAGATCTAAATTAAGATATTCTCTACATTTACTTACATAACCTCAAAACGTTTCACTTTCATTTCATCAATATAGCATCAATATTATGTACAATTAATGAAGAATGGACGCCTCATGATATTAACTATAATAATATTTAATTTCTAATGGTAATAATGTCATCAAACCACCTCAAGTTTCGTAGATTTGAATATCCAATACACAGCTGTACTCTGAAAATTATACACTGCAGAATCAGTTTTTAATAACAAATTGAATTGAGCTCTAAATATGTCGGCAATCCTACAGGTCATGGCCTTCGTGTAATAGCCTATTGTTTATTGTAGTTTGTGTTTTGTTCTGAAATTCAATCAAGTCGGCCGTGATTCAATAAAATTAGTTCTCAAAACTGACAACAGATGGATTTTGGAAAATAGGAAAATTATGTAGGAAAATTGACATTTCACTGAAAACTACTATTTTTCCGAAAAACTTTGGGTTCCAAGCTTCAAAATGAGGGGCCATTTATTAAAATCACGTAATTTCCATTATCAGTTCAAATTATATATATTTTTCCGCTGTTATTCTAAGGGTATCGCAGGTTAATATCCTTTTCGCCAACCAGATGGAGTCACGTGTCCTTAGAAAGGTCAAACAGCGCACGCTACAGAATACAATATCCAATTAAAGGTTGTCGACAGCACAGCTAATTGTCACTTTTATACTTCCTGCTTTCCTGACTTTAAGTCAAGTAATTAAAGTACAGCTTTTTAATCTGAAGACGTAGCAACGTAGCGTATGATTTTAATATCAACATTTCTGTTTCTAAGAACAGCCTTTCAAAGAAAAAAACGTTCTGAGTTACAGAATAAAGACAAACAATACTCTTTTGAAAGAAGTGTATAGAATACATTTTAATCATCTTATTTTTATGTAACACTGCCTGAACAATGACCTAAACAAAACGTAGCAGTTGCGAAGAACCTGTACAACAGGATGATACTCACCAGCGAATTTTGAAATAAAAGAAAAACATATCGTAGAATACGAATAGAATTAAATGTGCAATTTCCAAAAGGAAACATCTCTGACAAGTAAAAATGTTCATGAATTAAAAAAAATGGATTTAATTTTAAACCGTTGTACCCTGACCAACAAAACTTTGCAGTTAGCATTCTATGGCCGAATACAATACAATATGAAAGAAAAATATATAATTAAGATATTAATAATATGAGAAATAAAAAAAATTGGAGATTTATCCTTCGATGACATGAAAAAATTAAAATATCTTGGAGCAACAGTAACAAATATAAGTAACACTCGGGAGAAAATTGAAGGCAGAATAAATATGGGAAATGCCTGTTAGGTTCAGAAGCTTTTGTCATCCAGTCTGCTATCAAAAAATCTTGAAGTTAGAATTTATATTTGATATTTGATAATTTTTATTATAATTTTTAAGTGTTACTAGCATTATATGGTACTAATTTTTATTGTATTTATCTGATACATGTAACCTATAAGATAAAACATTGTAATAAACATAAATAGATCATTTTCTTAATTAATAACAGTGTATATCTCCAATAAATGATTTCTTAGCTTCGCCACAGATACACTTGATTGTACTTGTCACTATATCTTGTCACTAGAAAGTTATTGAAATTTATATTTTCCCCGCCATTCATAAAATATTTCGATATGATACCTCTTGCACAAAAGGAGAGATCTATAACTGAAACTCGATTAATATATTTCAGTATTATTTGTATTTATCCTGGTAATAATAAACAGTTTGACTCGTAGACATTTTCTTTTTTCAGCATTAACTTCCCATGATTGTACGAGAAGATTCGAAGAGAACGGCAGTTACGTAGACTTTCAGCTCCCCACTACTACCAATAATGCGCAACACAATGTCAATACGGCGGTTGCTGTCGTCTGCGATACAACGAAACTTTTCTGTTCATTTTCGAGTTTGGCATTTTTTTCCGGTTATTATATGCTTATTTAAGTTGTGTTAACTCTCGCTAGTGGTTATATATTTTATTTTATCCGTCTTAGTATTTATTTTATTATTGTAAATATTTTTGTTTTATCACTATTATTATTATTATTATTATTATTATTATTATTAATGAATTATTTTGTATTACAACATTTGTATAATTTCTGTCACGATTATTCTATTATTATTATCATTATTATTATTATTATTATTATTATTATTATTATTATTGTTACTATTATTTTATATCATCAGCATTATTATTTGAAACCTGTAAAATTTATGTAGACTACTGGACTGTACCCGAGCACGAGCATATGCTCATTTCGGGTATCTATCCAAATGTAAATTCAAATGTAAATTGTAAATAAAAATTGTAAAATAAAACAGTTATATTACCGGTTGTTCTGTATGGTTGTGAAACTTGGACTCTCACTTTGAGAGAGGAACAGAGAATAAGTGTGTTTGAGAATAAGGTTTTAGGATAATATTCGAGGCTAAGAGGGATGAAGTTACAGGAGAATTGAGAAAGTTACACAACACAGAACTGCACGCATTGTATTCTTTACCTGACATAATTAGGAACATTAAATCCAGACGTTTGAGATGAGCAGGGCATATAGCACGTATGGGTGAATCCAGAAATGCATATAGAGTGTTAGTTGGGAGACCTGAGGGGAAAAGACTTTTGGGGAGGCCGAGACATAGATGGGAGGATGATATCTATATAATAAAATTATATAATTTGAACTGGTAATGGAAATTATGGGAAAACGGCTAAACGGATTTTAATAAATGACCCCTCATTTTGAAGCTTGGAACCCAAAGTTTTTCGGAAAAATAGTGAGTTTCAGTGAAGAGTTTTTTCCTACATAATTTTCCTATTTTCCAAAATCCATCTTTCGTCAGTTTTGAGAACTAATTGAATATCAGTATAAAACAAAATACACACTACAATAAACAATAGGATATTACACGAAGGTCATGACCTGCAGGATTGCTAACATATTTAGAGCTCAAATTCAATTGGTTATTAAAAACTTCAAGATTTACTAAAAATAATTTACAGGTCCGATTCTGCGGTGTGTAATTTTCTGAGTATAGGTGTGGTGTATTGGATATTAAAAATCTACAAAAGTTGAGGTGGTTTGATGACATTATTACCATTAGAAATGTAATATTATTATAGTTAATGCCATGATGTGATTACTTTTCATTAATATTATGAATATATGAAAGTGAAACATTTTGGGGTTATAGAATAGAGAATATCTTAAATTAGCTCAACATTTCTATAATTTACTGACTGACGGCTATATAGTAGGTATATAATTACAAAACTTACGTAAGATAATAATATTGTTATTAAAAATCAAATATTTTTATAGTTATTAATCAAGTGAGGTTGGGTCTTTGTCATATATGTAATGGCGATGTGGTGTAGATATTTATATGCGCTCGAGAGAGCGCAAAAATTACAGTTCCTGAGAAAAGACCAAAAGGTATTACTTACTGATAAAATAAGAAGCCTGCAAAATTACGTAGTCTCCGGATCATTTCAGCAAGATCTCTTAGCAGGATAAAATGATTTTACCCTCTACATGCAGCAGCTATACCAAGATGCTATGCTATTGTTCGAAAGCATAGCAAACCTGACATTTTTTAAAGTTTCACCTACAATCCACAATGACCTGAAATAGCTATTGCTTTACTCCCACATGAAAAACCGACTGACACTGTTGCTTGCGTTTTCGCGTTGAAACTCAAAACCTGAAGGAGTATAGGTTCAAGAAAATTATTTGGCATAAAAAAACATTCAGAGGGAGTATGTTTCATTATTATGGAAGCAAATAACTTTCAAAATTTCTCGTATTATTCATTGAAAATAAATCTGAAAAAATTTGCTGCACAAGCCACTAGTTAAAATGTATTTGAGGGCGGTGGGATATGATGGTAGGGACTGGATTAATCTTGCTCAGGATTGGGACAAATGGCGGGCTTATGTGAGGGCAGCAATGAACCTCCGGGTTCCTTAAAAGCCATTTGTAAGTAATTATTTATTTTTCTGTACTGTTGTTATTTTTTTATTTTGTTATGTTCTTATATTGTTTGAGTGGAAGAGGTGATCCTATGACCTTAAATCTGCCAGTAATTATAAATCTCTTAAAGAAAATAAATAAATAAATAAATACAATAAGGATCCGAAAAGGCAACATCGTTCACGCAATATTAAAACTAGAAACTTCGCAGCGGTAAGCAAACCGTCCAGCTGATAAATGCTATACCGGGAAGAGATGTCGAGCGTAGCAAACTAAAATAATGCCGTCTCAATTTCGTAAATTTCAATACAAAGAAACGACAAAGAGGCGGGGGGCGGGGGTTGGGGTACAGAATGAAACAAAAGACAGGCGGCTCGCCTGTTTATTCAACGCGCCGTTCTGTTCTGTGCTCCGTTGTTTGTAATTTGCAATCCGCGTCTGTACGGCGGATGTGATGGCACCCACCTCATTTCCGGACTGGTGTGAATATTAGCAGTAGCCTCGCCTGCTCAAACAAAGCGGTATAGACTGATGAGCACGGAGTTTCACATAACTTCCAGGCGCAGGATGCTCCCTTTTCTCGCGGATCAAACTAATGCCTCGATTCAGAGAATAAAAAGAATCACATATTAGGCTTATATACTTTCCTTCCTTTATTATTTACACAGTTACTTTGTGTGATAATTGATATCAAAGTGTTAATTTCTATGGATATCCGCGGGTTCAAATCCAATGTGAAATACGTGGGTCATTCGAAAATTACTGGCAAGACTTTAAGATTTTCATCTATCCTTAATTGCTTAATTAATTTCTGATTAATATGTATTACTTATAATGAAACTAACATCTGTCCACTCTTATTATTATCATTAATTTCTCTAAATAGATTTACAAAACCTCTAATGGCAATTACATTAATATTCTCATTATAGAAATATATTTTAGATTTATATATTTTTTTTCTCCCTGTAACATAGTTCTAGTAAGCTTATATTAAATTAATTTTCATCATTTTACTATCTCAAATCTAAAATTAATTATAATTCATTGAATTAAATTAGCTCATAAATTAAGTTACTACTTTACCTTATAGGTTTATCTAAATTTAAATAAATATGTAGTCTACTAGTCTTTAAAACTTAACTGAAGAATATTACTGGAGAACCTTTTAAGTGTAGTGTAAATATTCGTAATTTAAATATGTATTGTATTGATTAAGGCTGGTTGAGTGGAAGAGAAGGCCTTATTGCCTTCTCTGCGAGCGAAAATAAAATATTATTATTTTTTTTCCTTACAAATTTTGATTTTTTGATGTCATCTGAAAGCGTCATCTTTCTAGTTTTCAAAATTATATCAGTTTTTTCTCTATGATGCTTGGTTAATTAATTATCTGAGTTTTATTGCCCTGAAGCACGCTTTCTTCAAACCGGAAATGAAGTTCTGCAAGTGCCAATCCGTCACATTCAGTCAATTTTATATATTTTTCGTGTAACAACAATTTGAATTTGGCGGTAGAGTTTGACTGCATTATTTTTCATACAGTTAGGAACCTGTGTGTTTGGTTTTACAATTTTTCATAATATTAGGATGTAGGCCTAGATAATTTTTTTCCATGTTCAGTTTCACAGCATTTTTACAACACTATTCTTAACACAAAGTGCACTTAGAATTGAGATATTTTCCTCATTCTTGCACCAAAGTGAAGCTGATTAACGTAGCTCAGTGCTAAACTACAAACAGTGTCCTACTGCTTAAGAAAGATAATTTCAAATCCTAGATCTTAAATTTTTATTTTTAAGTTTGAAATTTAAGATAATAAAATGGCATTTTTCGTTAATGAGATAAGATAAGAAAAAACTGTTTTACAGCTTATTCTGTGTTCTTTTAAGAGTAAGATAGTGAAGTAAACTTTGTTCTAATATAAAAAATGTGGGCCAACGACTAAAACAAATAAATTTCAGGTTTCGCTTTAAAAAATTGCACCCTGCACCCAAAAATATTTTAGGCATATTAGGCATCTACATCATTCCGTCAACATTTCTCCATTTCGTCATCATTTTATAGCATTCCCCGAACGCCGGCTGACGACGCACGGAGGGGGCTGGCCTAGGGACGAGGGGGTTGGCTGCTCGAAACCTGGGTATTCACCGAACCTTAGTGTATTCAGCCGGTGTGTGTTTGGGAATGCGCCTAGCTTGAGGGTTACCGCAATAGATCGTAAAACTTAGGAATATGTATGATAAGAAATTTCTTGTCTTAAATTTTAACGTATCTTGTTAACATGTTTCGACCTATTTTGGGTCATTTTCAGAACTGGTCGTTGTTGGTCTTGGCACCTCTTGTTTCCTGTGTGGGTGCGTTCGTAGTGTAGAGTCAAAGAGTGTATGTGTTTTGAAATTGAGTTGTGTGTTGAGAATATCGATGGGGTGTGTTTTTGTGTGTTTGTATATTTCATATTGTTCTAGTGTGTTGAGTTTCTGGCTTTTGGTTGGAAACATGTTAACAAGGTACGTTAAAATTTAACACAAGAAAGTTCTTATCATACATATTCCTAAGTGATCGTGTGTAATCAAGATGTAAAATCGTAAAAGATCGCAATGGGTCATAGTGCCTCCTCCAGAAAATTCCATTCCATTGCTAAGTTAACAGAGTAGCTAAAGAAATAAATAAAATGCATTTCTATGAGTGCTGTGTACATTTTATATCTCTGCGAACAATTTGAGGAATTAAAGGAAAGTGGCAAATTCCTTCCCTTTGAATAGCTCGCCGGATATAAAGGAAGGCAGAGCTGCTAATCGACTCGCCATGAAAGGTTCAATTATTTTCTTTTGTTGTGAAGCTCAGAATTGATCCCCCCCCCGTTCCCGGTCAAAGTAGGTGCAATCCCTTAACTCATAGAAGTCAACAAGATGAAGCGTCAAGTCTGAAATTGAAGGAGGCTCACAATGGCTGCAGAAGATTAAATTTATAGGTTAAGTATGTCCAAGTCTGTGCGCGTAAACATCAACACTCACCTTGGCAGTTCCATTTAAATGCATTAGAAATGCTTTATTACCCTATTCACAATAATCCAACAGTCAACATAGCAGAGGCGAAGAGTACTAAACTTTCTGTTCGATTTATTATACGCAGCAATAGAATAAACTCGCGATCAGAATGCTCTGTACTGTGCCTCATAACTTATGCAAAGCTTGCCATAATCAACTTCACGAAGGACAGCCGTGTGAGTGATTCCGATCAGTAGCTGTTTGCAGACCGTTCTCCTTTCTTGGAGGAAAATCTGGCATCACTGTAAATGCACTTTAAAGTGGAATTGCCGAATTTCGCAAAATGTTCATATTGACAATTTCAAAGAATACACAGTTGCCCAACTGTTAACTCGCTGCCATCACCTTTGCCCTATTCACCACCACCTAAATCCCTGTCATTGACGCTTGTGAAGCATTCCACTTTCAGTTTGAGAACGACTTTTTTAGCACTCATCCACACACATATTATTTCATTTCTTCATTCATTCATTCATTCATTCATTCATTTCCTCCTTCATACCCTCTCCCCATCCTTCTATTCATTTATTTATTTCATTTCTTCATTTCGTTCTTTCATTTCTTCACTTCTTTATTCATTTATTTATTTACTTAGTTATTTATTTATTTACTCACTCATTTATTTATTTACTCACTCACTCATTTATTTATTTATTTATTCACTCATTTATTTATTTATTTACTCACTCATTTATTTATTTATTTACTCACTCATTTATTTATTTATTTATTTATTTACTCACTCATTTATTTATTTACTCACTCACTCATTTATTTATTTATTTATTTACTCACTCATTCATTTATTTATTTATTTACTCACTCACTCATTTATTTATTTATTTATTTAATAATTTATTTATTTATTTCATTTCTTAATTTCGTTCTTTCATTTCTTCACTTCATTATTCATTTATTTATTTACTTAGTTATTTATTTACTTATTTATTTACTCACTCACTCATTTATTTATTTATTTATTTATTTATTTATTTATTTATTTATTTATTTATTTACTCACTCACTCATTTATTTATTTACTTACTCACTCACTCATTTATTTATTTACTCACTCACTCATTTATTTATTTATTTATTTACTCACTCACTCACTCATTTATTTATTTATTTATTTATTTACCCACTCACTCATTTATTTATTTTTTATTTATTTATTTACTCACTCACTCATTTATTTATTTATTTATTTACTCACTCACTCACTCATTTATTTATTTATTTATTTATTTATTTACTCACTCACTCACTCATTTATTTATTTATTTATTTATTTACTCACTCACTCACTCATTTATTTATTTATTTATTTATTTACTCACTCACTCATTTATTTATTTATTTATTTATTTATTTACTCACTCATTTATTTATTTATTTATTTATTTATTTATTTATTTACTCACTCATTTATTTATTTATTTATTTACTCACTCACTCATTTATTTATTTATTTACTCACTCACTCATTTATTTATTTATTTACTCACTCACTCATTTATTTATTTATTTATTTATTTATTTATTTATTTATTTATTTATTTATTTATTTATTTATTTATTTATTTATTTATTTATTTATTTATTTATTTACTCACTCACTCATTTATTTATTTATATATTTATTTATTTATTTATTTATTTATTTATTTATTTATTCACTCACTCATTTATTTATTTATTTATTTCTCTCTCTCGTCCTTTGTTTGTTTGTTTATTCCTTACTGGCGAAGTTAAGGTCATAAAGCCTTCTCTTCCATACAATCAGTATTAGAACAATAGCAAATATAATAATGGCAGGAATACACGAACAATATACAATTAATAATAATAATAATAATAATAATAATAATAATAATAAGAATAATAATAATAATAAGAGCAAAATGGAGACAATTTAGTTACATGTAGTTCTAAGAATCAAACAATTGCAGCAATGTGAATCGAAGTAATTGTTAAAATAATAAAGAAAATGTATATATTAAAAATAAAAATCATGTAGCCTATTAGAAAGAATTTATGAAAGCTCACAGTCTAAGAAGTCTTTCAAACAACCGGGTTTAGAAATTAGTAATTGTCTGACAGCCCCTTAACTTATGAGGTAGGGAAACCATAAAAACCATACAGATTGCCATACCATGCACTGCGTCAGCAGCTCACAGTGAAAACCCCCGTCGCTCCTGTCAACAGGGAACGGAGACTGCAGAGTCGCGGTGATAAAACCATACAAGTCTCCGTAACTATTTTAAAAGTGTGTTGCTTAGCAACTTTATTTATGGAAGTGCTGAAACTGGCTATCTTCGTTGTCTTTATGAAATGTCCCATAACTCGCTGTAGTTCTGCTCGATTGACGTTGTTAATTTCGTGACGTTTCAGTTCTTTCAGGGTTCGTGGGTTACTTCATCATGGAGGGGTACTTCATGAAGGATATCCGATTTCTCAGCATTCCAATAACGATTGTTTTGTGGACACACATAATCATGGAGGTGAACCATGTCTCGTCTGAGGGAAATATTAAATGTGGATCTATTTGTCCGTTATGGATATTATTCAGCACCAACTCACAAAATGCGCGTCTACCTGCAGGATCACCCGGTTGGAGGGCGCGTCTTAGTTATTTTATGCTCGACCATGCCGAAATGTACTAATTATACACCTGGTAGCTGTCCTTTAATCCATGTCATGAAAGTACACCTACTCATTAAAGTACAGGTCTTCAGCCAATGATAACTCAGCTTACATGTGTTCAGCCAATGACAAGTCAGCTTTGTACCGTTATAAAACCGCAAGTATCGATTATTCTCGGATATGCAATCGAAAGAGAATTAGCGAAAAGTCACGGAGGCTGGAAATCCAATACTGTCGCAGAAGGTTATGTTCTGTTACTATAATAATTAGCGTTAATTGTAAATAATATTCAAATAAATTCAATTTTTCATCTCGTTTTTCAATGTCGAATTCAATAATCAAGGTTATAATATTATAATATTATCAAGTTTAACGGGACTACGTCAAGGGCAATGACATTATTGTTCCTCGGAAAAAATCAATACTTTCGCGTCTGCGCACATCTCACAATTCACGACCTAGAACAAGGTCACTTCCGATCTTGTCAGATACAAATAAAATGTATACATCTGAATACCGGTAATTTCAAGTTAGAAATATGGTCGAGCATAAAAAGTCGTATGAAACTCGCCTATAATGGTAATTAAGAAGCTCGTATGAAAATTATGAAACTCGCTTGCGCTCGTTTCATAAATATCCATACTCGATTCTTAATTATTATCATTATAGGCTCGTTGCATAATGTACTATTATACGGCTGCAACTTCAATAATTTAGTAGCTTTTGTAGAGAGCCGTAAGAAATTCGTACTTGTTATGAAAGACGCCTAAATGATTTTCAGTTAGTTTAAAAGGCGTGTGGAGCAAATTTCAGGAACAAAAATTCAGATTCGTGGAAGTAGTGATTTTTCAAAAGTAATCTCAATAGAGGTTTTGATTTATCTAGAGAAAATCAAAACTCGAGTGGGATTTAATTGACTATTACACTATTAGAACAAAGCATATAAAGATTAGAAGTAACGAAGTACTCCAATACAATAAAATATTAATTGACTTACGAAAATACAACTGTCTTCAAATGTATTATTGTACCATCTCAACATTACAAATATTACGCTAGATGCATGCTAGATGGCAGTGGTGTGTTTTAATTATGTGAAGTTATCAGGTGTGCCAACTATGGAATCTTCATTGAACTCTGTAGACGGTTACTAGTCAAGAAGGCTTTGTTGATTCAATTTCATTTTTATTAAAACAGTTGCATTCCACTTCAATTATCCGAATCCCAATAATCAACGTCACTTGACAGATGATTTTCAATAAATCTCAGTATTAAACAATCTCTGATACGTGACTATCCACAATATCATATAGCAGAAGCTATAACAAACATAACCTAAATAATATAAACGAGTGTTAGAAAAGTTTTAATTAGGGATGATGAAATAAACAAGAAAAGTTTTAATTAACGATGACATAAAAAATAAACATGAATAATTTTAAAAGGAATAATTATTGAATATACAATTTTCAAATTTGAATGTTTTAGTGGTTGGTGGTTCAGTTGATGTTATATTGGACGTATGCGTAAAACAACGTGGAACTCGTTGATGTTCATCGTGTATCCCTCAACTTATTCAGGATTTCCGAATGGTGCTCTTCATTTATTTGTAAACAGGATTTCAGCGAAGATGCATAGGTATGACCAGTGATCTTTATAAATTCTTATTTTTGAATGCCAATGCGAGTCATATTTGAAAGTGCTGTGCATCGACTGGAGTGGTTTGTAATTTTCTGTTTTTTGACGTCAGACCAGTGCAGTTTGAAATGTTGGCAAACAAAGAAGCAAATGCTAGGGACGCGATAAAATTAAACAAAAGCTAGGGACGCGATAAAATTAAAGAAATGCTAGGGACGCGATAAAATTAAACAAATGCTAGGGACGCGATAAAATTGTGCGATAAGTAGCCATGATTGGTTGAAATACGTCCTTTCGTACCGTTTTATTGGTCAAAAGTAGTAAAAGTGTAATAGTCTAGAAAAAATCAAAACTAGAGTGGGATTAATTGACTATTACACGATTAGAAGAAATGAAGTACTCTAATACAATAAAATATTAATTGACTTACTGAAATTCTATTTCACTAATGTAACCTTCACCAAAACGTTTGAACGGAGCCGCCATTTTCAGTTGACTATCCATGCGGGAAATAAATGACGATCGCAAAACGTGTTTTACAGTACTGTGAAAAATTTACAGTTTAAAAAGCTGACAAATAAAGGAACAAATGCTAGGGAGGTGATAAAAATCAAATGCTAGGGGGATGATAAAAATTGTAGGGATAAGTTGCCATAATTGATTCAAACAAGTCGTTTCGTACCGTTTTATTGGTCAAAAATAGTATGTCGTAGTAGAAGTGTAATAGTCAAAATAAAATTAAGATTTATAAAAATTGTAATATTTCATATAATTTTGTATCAAATTAGATAACATTTTGTACAGAGGCTATCTGTATGCAACATGACGTATAGAAATTTTCAGATTTAGTTTAAACGATTAAGAAAATTCATTTGAGTGGATCCTTGATATGTGTTAGAACGTCCATGTGCGAACGGAACATAATGGAAGAATAGTTTGTCTTTAAACTCAGTTTTGTGATCGTTTTCTTACCATTACTGCACAGGAAAGAATTCGCATTTTAGCGGACTTCAGAATGAAGTGACAATTTTTTTGTTCCTAGTAAGTGAACTTACAGCATCTCCTGTGGCCATCTGCACTGTTAATCCCTTGCTGAATCCTGTTAGCCATATATTTAGCATTGTCTTTGCTTGCCTCTGGATCAATACCCCTGCTAGCCATTGCACTTTTGTTCACATCTTTAAATCTCCCTCAAGCGTATCAGTTGCCTCATTTCTGAATGTGTACCAATTCGAACGAATCTTTTTATGGATAAGAAGGATATCCACACAATAGTATCTTACGATACAGGATTGGGAAGAGCTTTTTACAAATGCTAGGAGAGCTTTGAGAAACGAGGAGACCAAGTTTTTGCAATGTACTTCACAAACGTGTATTGTAAAGTATTTTTTGCACGATAATATATTTTAAAAATAATATATATTTTTTTTAATCTTAATATACAGTATGTACTATGAACAGCTGACTGACGGTTAGCAGTCTGGCCAACGTACATACAAAAATTGAACACAGGAAGATTTAATTTATTTATATTTAAAACATATCCTCCTGAGACCTGAGACATTTCTTGTATTATTTTTAAAGTTCAATATAATTCGTCCCCTTTGTCAATGGCCCCGCACACTTTGTTAATGCCCCCACACCTTTGCCAATGGCCCCGCCCCTTTTCAGTAATGGCTCCGCCCTTATTTCAATAGATCCGTCCCTGTTTCATTGTACCCTCCCCTTTGCCAATGGCCCAGCCCTCTTTGCCTATGGCCCCGCCCCTTTGCCAATGGTCCCGCCTACTTTCTCATTGGCCCCACCCCTCTGTCGGTGGCTCCTCCCCCTTTGCCAATGGCACCGCACCTTTGTCAATGTCCCTGCCCACTTTGTCATTAACACCGCCCCTTCCCTTTTCATTGGCCCCGATCCCTTTGCCGATGGTCCCGTCCCGTTTTCATTGGCTCCGCCCCTTTGCAAACGGCATCGCTCTCTTTGCAAATGGCCCCGCCCCCTTTGTCATTGGTTCCCGTTCACTTTTCATTGTCCCCTCCCCCTTTGTCAATGGCCCCCCTTGCCAAAGGGCCCATTTGTCAATCGCCCCGGCCCCACGCTGTTAATGGTCGCAACCCTGTTCGACAATGGTCCCGCCTCTTTTGTCAATTCCCCGCCCCTTTGTCAATGCCCCCGCTCATTTTGTCATTTGTCCCTCCCCCTTTGTCAATTCCCCCGCCCATTTTGTCATTGGTCCCTCCCCCTTTGTCAATGGCCCCGCTCATTTTGTCATTGGTCCCTCCCCCTATGTCAATGCCCCCATCCATTTTGTCATTGGTCCCTCCCCCTTTGTCAATGACCCCGCCCATTTTGTCATTGGTCCCTCCCCCTTTGTCAATGGCCCCGCTCATTTTGTCATTGGTCCCTCCCCCTTTGTCAATGCCCCCGCCCATTTTGTAATTGGTCCCTCCTCCTTTGTCAATTCCCCCGCCCATTTTGTCATTGGTCCCTCCCCCTTTGTCAATGCCCCCGCCCATTTTGTCATTGGTCCCTCCGCCTTTGTCAATGGCCCCGCCCCCTTTCTTAATGGCCCTTGATTAAAAAATAAGTAACTTTTGCAAGTATACACAGATAAAAATAAGTAACTTTTGCGAGTATACACAGATTTTGATGTTTCTACCATGCCTCAAAATCATCCAATTTTTCACAACCTTCTACGCGTCAAGCTGTTTTCTTTAATCATCATTAAATGGAACTGCTAAGGTTTTTATGTCAAGTGTGTTTTCTGGACTCAAATATCTTTAAGTTCAGAAGTTCGACACTGAAGAACAATGGTACAGTCTATGATACAATTTGTGAAAGAAAAATTTAAAATTGTTTCGATACATGGAAAGAATGGATGCAAATAGGTTGCCAAGGAAGAATGTGTCAAAACTGGGAATAAAACATGGTTGGAGGGTATTATTGGTATGATAGAAGCCAGTTGATTGTAGGATGGTGACTGGAAAGATAGAAATTAAGAGGAAAAAAATTTCAACTGTACAAGTATCATAATCATGTACTAGTTACGGTATTATATACCATATTCTCAGGACTAGAAAGACTATATAATATGTTATGCTAAATTTACAAGTGGAAAATTATCGTAATGCTTCATTCTTAGTAATTCATCAGTGGAGGAAGTCCTGCTGAATGCAGGGTTCCACAATAACAAAAGAAGTTACCCGGAATTCAGCTTGAAGTATTGAGCAATTTGAGGAGAGTTTGTGCAATTTTGAAAATATTCCTCTATCATAATTGTGCGACATTTCGCAGTAAATTCTGGATTTTCTGCCTAGGTTATAATGTTGTTTATAGTTCATAAAACATGTTAATTTGAGAATGATATTGTATTTTATATATTACTCCATTTGGAAGTTTTCGATGTCTGCTAATAAATGAAATAATTTAATATTTGCCATTGACACCGCCCCTTTATCATAGATATCACCCCTCTTCGTCAATGGCCCCTCCCCTTTGCCAATGGTCCCGCCCCTCTTTTGTCATTGGCGTCGCCCCCTTTGTCATCGACCCCGCCCCCTGTGTCAATGGCTTTTTTACACAAAGTAAATTGTTAAATTTGTTTCTGATTCCAAGGTCATGGATCATTAACACAAAAATAAGTTTGATTGTCACGTTTGTTTTGCTGGTTTGTTGACGTTGAGAGCTGCGTCACTACAGTTCATTCGGCAGATATATAGTACAAGCTCACACAACTTAACAGTTACGGTACGAACTTGTTATCTCTGGTCATATCCCTCCATTAATGCTTTGATACGCTCAATATCCCGCGCTCCTAATCGTCTACGATGTCTTGTATGCAACGACAGGTATGACATATTCTGCACTCAGCGGTCATTTAACATGGGACACAGAACAGTAACGTAAGCAACATACGTCAGGTATTTTATCTGAGTAGGCCTATTTAGAATTTAGTATTGAAAGAAATTATCTTACGTTTAGTATTTATATTAGTATCTCTACGGGCAAGTTATTTTCTTAATGTTCAGCATTAATTCTGCAGTCCCGCGCCGTGGCGTCGCGGTCTAGGGCATCCTGCTTAGGGCTCGCGCTACGGAATGCGCGCTGGTTCGAATCCTCATGGGGGAAGAAATTTTCTCATGAAATTTCGGCTAGTGCATGGGACCGGTGCCCACCCAGCATCGTGATGCACTTGGGGAGCTACGATAGGTAGCGAAATCCGGTTGCGAATGCCAGCTGGGGGGATCATCGTGCTAACCACACGATACCTCCATTCTGGTTGGATGATCGTCCACCTCTGCTTCGGCATGTGGACGTAAGGCCAGCAGCCGGCTGGTTGGTCGGTCTGGGCCCTTCACGGGCTGTAGCGCCACGGATTATTATTATTATTATTATTATTATTATTATTATTATTATTATTATTATCAATTATTTGGGGCTAAGCGGGATGAAGTTACAGGAGAATGGAGAAAGTTACACAACACAGAACTGCACGCATTGTATTCTTCACCTGACGTGATTAGGAACATTAAATCCAGACGTTTGAGATGGGCAGGGCACGTAGCACGTATGGGCGAATCCAGAAATGCATATAGTGTGTCAGTTGGGAGGCCGGAGGGAAAAAGACCTTTAGGGACGCCGAGACGTAGATGGGAGGATAATATTAAAATGGATTTGAGGGAGGTGGGGTATGATGATAGAGACTGGATTAATCTTGCACAGGATAGGGACCGATGGCGGGCTTATGTGAGGGCGGCAATGAATCTTTGGGTTCTTTAAAAGCCACTTGTAAGTAATTATTATTATTAATTCTGCAGTGCCTGGGAAAAGTGGCATAAGTCAGTTTCCACAAACTTTTTTGATAATTTATTTACAACTTACGGAACATCTGCTCGCTTGGAAAAAGACACACAAGTATTTCTCCCATTACAATAATGTAAGTTGTCAATAAATTATCAAAAAACGTTTGTGGAAACTGACTTATGTCACTTTTCTCAGGCACTGCAGAATAATTACAAATCGCCTTAATATTCTACGTGCACAACGAAATGAATGTCTCTTCAAGCAGCATAAAAATAAGAGAAAATAATAGCATCGTGCATAAGAAGCAAGTCCAAGACTCGCAACACGCTTAGCAAGTTAACTCCATTAAAACAGAGTGGCAACTGTCCGAACTTCACTTCGCACCTCAACAAACCCCAACGTGTCCTACAAACGTCAAAGCGCTATTCCATTCCATTCGACCAATTTCGCGTGTCGTTTCACCAGAATCTCGGTAATCAATTTCCAATACTTTGAAGTAAGTACCTCGTATTGTCCAGCACCAATTGTTAGGCTATCACCAATTTACCGTTTAAAACCACACAAGTAACACGTAGTTCCTCTGACACTTATACTGGACTGCAAAAGAAATGCCGATACGAAATTATGTCGTTTTCCGAGGACTCCAGAAAACATGGCGAAGTGGAGAGATATTTTCCTGAGATTAGTTTGTTAAAAACATGTAAATATTACTTTTATAATATATTTACGTTACTATTTAATATGATTTAATTTTAAATTATTCATATACTTTTATTTTACAACATTAAGAGGAATACTACACGAAAATAGTGAAACTGCAGTTTATATGGTATTCCACAGCTTTCCTTATTATGCATGGATGCTGTCATTGTTACAGTCGATATATATGGGCAGTTACGTTTCATATTGTATTAACAAAAAAGTATCACTTTTATTAAAAATTAGCTGTACCCGTGCGCTCCGCTGCACTTGTTAGAAATAAATATAAAGTAATTACATAATTAAAATAGGACATCTGGTCCAGGGAACATTCGTGTTTGATAGAAAGATAAATCGTTTAATATGTCACTTAATTTAAATTGTATTTAAATAATTAAAATGCGATCATTTTGGTCCAGAGACCACTCATTTAGTGCAGTAATAATTCCTTTAACATGTTTCTTAATTGTTATTACATGTAAATAATTAAAATATTGTGACAGCGACGTGAGATTCGAACTCACGACCAGCGTCCCGCAAGAAAGCAGATCGCGCGGGCTTCACGGAGCACTAAGGAACGGCGCGCGGCGGAGAGAGGGGAAAGGGTCCACGCGACGAGGGGAGATCGCGCGCGCAGCTGCTTACGGAGGGAAGGGGGAACGGACCTTCCCGACTCTTCGAGAAGTCCGTCGAAGTGGAGATATCCAGATAATTCTCTGCACAGCTGTAGAAATTTCTCGAAACTATGATTTCGCTATAAAAGAAGAAACGCCAGCGAACTCGAGTAGTTTTCAGTTGATTAATCAGCCAGTCAGTGAGAAAGCCAGAGCAAGCAAGCCAGTCTTGTGTACCGGAGTTCGACTCGAGTGTGCGTCCGCAACTGTATCAGCAGCCGAAGGCCTGAGTTCGAGTGCAGTGGACCGCAGTTGGAGGGACCTGAGTTCGAGTACAGTGAACTGTCTCTGAAGGTCTGTGGTTCGAGATACTGTGGACTCGAGTGACTGAGCTAGAAGAACTGTGAACTGAGAACTGATAGTTCTGATTTGTAAATAGTGCTTTGTAAATATTAGTTAAGATTAACAGTTCATTGTTGTTCGTACTAGTCCAAGTAAATTGTCATTGTCGTCGGTGGAGTGCTATAACGAATATTGTGTTGAGTGAAAATCCAATTGTTGAGGAGAGCGTTTAAGGCGAATTGTAGAAAGGAATTATTGTTGGAAGAATAAAATCCTATTGTGGAGTTAAAATAAAGTCACAATATGATCATTAGGTTCAGAGAACATCCATTTTTGGTGCAATTTGGTCCCATCAAAATTTTGCTTGGAATGAAACGTATCGGAAATCATTTTTAAAGAAGCTTTTGTTATGCAACATTTTTCACAAAAATTAATAATAAGGGAGATATTTCGATTTATTTAATTCAAGCCCCCTTATAACCTCCCTTTTAAATAAAGAATCTTGAATGCCATATAGCCTAAAAACTAAGTTACAACGAACTTAATTTATATTTTAAATTTTCATATAAATCGGTTCAGCCATTATCGCGTGAAAAGGTAACAAACATCCAGACAGACAGACATATAAACAAAAATTTCAAAAAAGCGATTTTCGGTTTCAGGATGGTTAATTATACATGTTAACACCAATTATTTTTGGAATATCGAAAATTACAAGAAACATTTTGGCTACAGATTTATTATTAGTATAGATGTAAATATAAAAATAAAATTTTTATTATAAATACAGATACAAAACTGAAAATTGAATCTAACTGAAACATTTAACTACACATTTCTCCTTTGCATGGAATACAAAACTGGTGTTATAGATTGGATACATAAAATACAGGTTTATTATAGTTTATCGAAGACATACACCAACAAGCTGAACGATGTAATGATAACAGAGCAACAATATAATTTATATGCAAAGCCTTCTGTTTATCTCTATTTCTAAGCCAAGTCCTCGTAACACGATAATAATTCAAATCGATAGTGACTTCGACTCGGCATTTCTTTTGCAGCTCAATGTACGTACAAAATCTGTTAAGCTCTTTAAATGTGAAATCATCTGTTTGTTTCGCGATAACTCCGTACATAACTTCGTTACAAATGTGTTGTAACTTTCATGACAAAATGAACATTTCCCATATTGATGTCATTTCCTAAAAACTTGTAAGAATATTAAATCTGTGCAAAACTTCACAGGGACCCGGGGTAGGATTTCCACCTCGTTAGCATGTTTATCCAACCGCATTATTAAGTCAAAGAAGATGAGGGCGCGCCAATAGCGATAGCTTGGCTTCCCAGTGTCACCAGAGAACTGGGATCTGTTAAAATACTCAGCTTGCTTATAAGTAGGGGCGGATTTTAGCATATCTGCATGTTTTATTCCTTCGTTGGAAATTATAAGCTAATAGTACATACATTCCACTTAAAATGGAATAAATTAAAATTGTTAATTATTAATCTATTTTATATATATATATATAATTTGAACTGGTAATGGAAATTGCGAGAAAACGGTTGAAACGGATTTTAATGAATGACCCGTCATTTTGAAGCTTGGTATCCAAGGATTGTCAGAAAAATAGTAACTTTCAGTGAAGCGTTAGTTTTCCTAAATAATTTTCCTATTTCCCAAAATCCATCTTTCGTCAGTTTTGATAACTAATTGCATTTCAAAATAAAACAAAACACACACTACATTAAACAACAGGCTATTACACGAAGGCCATGACCTGCAGGATTGCTGGCATATTTAGAGTTCAAATTCAATTGGTTATTAAAAACTTCAAGACTTAATAAAAATAATTTACAGGTCTGATTCTGCGGTGTGTAATTTTCTGAGTACAGCTGTGTATTGGATATTAAAATATACAAAACTTGAGGTGGTTTGATGACATTATTATCATTAATTAATTAACTAGTGGACTTACTCGTGTTAATTATGTAAGTTTGTGCGGCTTACAGCTGTTTCGGTGCTTCACACACCATCCTCAGAGCCTACTAGATCTCGGCGTCATCTCGAACTTCTCTGCCTGTTATGTGGGTGCGTTTGATTGTTGAAAGGTGTTCAAAAGTGGAGTCGAATAGTGTGTGTGTACTGAAATTGATCTGTGTGTTGAGAATTTGATCAGTATGTGTTTTAGTGTGTCTGTATATTTCGTATTGTTCTAGTGTGTTGAGTTTTTGGTTTTTGGGTTGTATGTGTAGGATTTCCATGTCTGTATTTATGTTATTGTATGTGTGGTTAGCATTAGTTATGTGTTCGGCATATGTAGATGTATTGTGTCCTCTGGTTATTGCTTTAATGTGTTCTTTGTACCACTAGTTAATTAATTAATTATATTAAAGTGTTAAATGTAGTGTACGCGAGATTCAAAATGGATTATCATGACATTATTATCATTAGAAATGGAATATATATATATATATATATTATATTCAATGCAGTGGCACTTGACGAGAGTCATTGGCCATACAATGGCGATAAAAACTAAAAGGAAAGAAAACGAAATAAAGTGAACAATGTCCAAGTGAAACTATGAAGGAGTGGATGTTAGCACTGCTGCATTCTTTCTCTGGCCTCCCAGTACCTATCCACAAAGCTGACAGATGAAAGTGCTGGACAAGTCAGAAATGGAATATTATTATAGTTAATGTTATGATGTTAATAAATATATAAAACTACAAAACTTGCGTAAGATAATAATATTGTTATTAAAATCAAATATTTTATGGCTATTAATCAAGTGGGGTTGGATCTTTTTCATATACTTAATGGCGGTGTGGTGTAGATATTTTTATGCTCGACCATGCCGAAATGTAGTAATTATACACCTGGTAGCAGTCCTTTAATGCATGTCATTAAAGTACACCTACTCATTAAAGTACAGGTGTTTTCAGCCAATGACAACTCAGCTTACAGGTGTTCAGCCAATAACAAGTCAGTTATGTACCGTTATAAAACCGCAAGTATCGATTATTCTCGGATATGCAATCGAAAGAGAGTTAGCGAAAAGTCACGGAGGCTGGAAATCCAATACTTTCGCAGAAGGTTATGTTCTCTTACTATAATAATTAGCGTTAATTGTAAATAATATTCAAATAAATTCAATTTGTCATCTCGTTTTTCAATGTCGAATTTAATAATCAAGGTTATATCAAGTTTAACGGGATTACACCAAGGTCAATGACATTATTGTTCCTCGGAAAAAATCAATACTTTCGCGTCTGCGCACATCTCACAATTCACGACCTAGAACAAGATCACTTCCGATCTTGCCAGATACAAATAAAATGTATACATCTGAATAATTTCAAGTTAGAAATATGGTCGAGCATAAAAACTCGTATGAAACTCGCCTATAATGGTAATTAAGAATCTCGTATGAAAATTATGAAACTCGCTTGCGATCGTTTCATAAACATCCATACTCGCTTCTTAATTACTATCATTATAGGCTCGTTGCATAATTTACTAATATGAGTCATTCTCTTCAGTATTGGCTCGAGAGAGCGCAAAAATTACAGTTCCTAAGGAAAGATCAAAAGGTATTAGGGCCTACTCCCTGATAAAATAAGAGGCCTAAAAAATGTTGTAGTCTCCCGATCAGTACTGGTACAGGCGTGATCCCAAACATTAAGTTTTACAGTGTGATTCTTTCTAAAATTGTGTCCATCTCAGCTGTGAGCCTTTGCAGGAGCCCTGCACTGCGATAACGTGTAACTGAAGGAAAATCGATTATGATGAGCTTTCTTTATGAATGTGGAGGGAAGACGGTAAGAACTGTCGGACACAGCGCACCGGGGCTGAAACATTACGGTCTTCAGTGGATCGAAAGTATCTGTGTATCACCCTTGAATTGAAACGGCAGAAACACGTGTTGACCACACGATTCGACTACATAGCAATAAAGACAAGAGGGAAAATAAACGAAACACTCTTGAAACTGTACCATATTTAAGGGTGAAACATTTTGAAAATGTACAACACAAAACTAAATGACCAAATTAAAAACTAAGTCCAACAAAAAGACACAAATTCTTTCTGAAGTTACAGAGATAGCACAAATTATGTTCATTAAGACAAATGGCAATATAAAAATTGGAAATTTATCTTTCGAAGAGGTGGAGAAGTTCAAATATGTTGGAGCAACAGTAACAAATATAAATGATACTCGGAAGGAAATTAAACACAGAATAAATATAGGAAACGCCTGTTATTATTCGGTTGAGAAGCTTTTGTCATTCAGTCTGCTGTCGAAAAATCTGAAAGTTAGAATTTATAAAACAGTTATATTACCGGTTGTTCTATATGGTTGTGAAACTTGGACTCTCACTTTGAGAGAGGAACATAGGTTAAGGGTGTTTGAGAATAAGGTTCTTAGGAAAATATTTGGGGCTAAAAGGGATGAAGTTACAGGAGAATGGAGAAAGTTACACAACACAGAACTGCACGCACTGTATTCTACACCTGACATAATTAGGAACATTAAATCCAGACGTTTGAGATGGGCAGGGCATATAGCACGTATGGACGAATCCAGAAACGCATATAGAGTGTTAGTTGGGAGGCCGGAGGGGAAAAGATCTCTAGGGAGGCCGAGACGTAGATGGGAAGATAATATATAAATAGATTTCAGGGAGGTGGGATATGATGATAGAGAATGGATTAATCTTGCTCAGGATAGGGACCAATGGCGGGCTTATGTGAGGGCGGCAACGAACCTCCGAGTTCCTTAAAAGCCAGTAAGTAAGTAAGACAGCTCGTGATAGTGAAAATTAATGTTTTGGTTCCAAGGCAAAAGTGATGAAATGATCAAATTAATTAAACGAATTAAGTCCAACAAAATCCAATGATTCACATGAACATTGACATTAACATTACTGTTAGACGTTAACATGAAAGTCTACAAAATACAAAATTTTATGTTTATGCTTATGTGACTTGGAAACAATACACGATCGCAGAGCGCTGAAGTATACAACATAAGGTTTGTTCCAGCAAGCAATTCAGAACGCGTTCCGAACTAATACCGAACTTATTTCGACGCATGCGCCAGTTGTGTATTATGTCAGAACTAGTTTGGGATTTTACGTTGTTGGAACGTTTCTTGAACTGTTCAGAAACGGCCTTCGGAGTTTCTTCTCATATTAAAATTATATTCGTCTTCCGAACTTAATTCGTGATAAAATATATCACTATGTCCTTCCAAACTACACATGATCGACTATTTTCTCGACTAGTCTCGAAGCATTTTAACAATAACTTCAGATTAAACCAACTGCGCATGCGTCAACAGTTCAGAATTCCCAGTTCTGCTCTTAATTGAGAACCAATTTCACTCGTTCCGAACGAGTTCTGAAGCACGTTGGAACAGGGAACTGCGAGTTCAGTATCGGTTCGGAATCAGTTCTAGTCTTGTTGGAACGCACATTGAGCTACTGCGCATGAGCAGACAGTTCAGAATCGATTCCGAACCGTGCTGGAATAAACCTATAATATAAAGAAAAGACGTCGTTGTTACGTTTCCATGGTTACCAAATGTCTTTGCTGTTATGTTTATGTTCCCATCTTGAATGATGGTATGACTTTTTGATTTACGGTAACAATTACATTTTTAGGTTATGTTAAATTTTCATTGTGAATGGGTCTTCATAGTTCTAACATGAATATAGTTATAATTCCAATACTGAGAGACAGTTTTTCAGACGTCCTTTACAGAACATAAAATTATTATTACGTGTATTGCGTAATAAATGTGGGAAATGATTTTATTTAAAACACTTTCTGTAGTTGACACTTTCCAGAGCAAACACACACATTCATGGTGTTAATAAATCAATTCCAACCTATTTATTTGTTTAATTAAATTATCTCGAAACATATTCAACAAACAGATTTTCCACAAAGCGAACCGCGACGTTTGATAACAAATTATACATTACAAATGTTTGTTTCCATTGACAAAAAGGCAATTAATATTGGGATATTAGTAAAAATGACATTTTATGCTTTATCGATTATTATTTAATGATCTGTATTGCCTGCAGGGTTATCCAAAGTTTGTGGAATTGGTGGCAGCGAGATTGAGTACGAGGATTGGCAACGGATTGCCTGGTATACGCCTTACAGTTGGGATAAATGTCTAAAAAAAATGGCAACAAATTATGTAACCTCCCCAAATAGAATTTTAAACCAAGCTCGAGCGTATCTTACATGAATCGACGCCTCTACTCCGTTAAATATGCTAGTAATCCAGGAAGGCATACAGGAGCTCAGCCATTGGCGTGGCTCGGTCGGTTAAGGCGCTTGCCTGCAGGTCTGAAGTTGCGTTCGGGCGCGGGTTCGATCCCCGCCTGGACTGATTACCTGGTTGGGTTTTTTCCGAGGTTTTCCCCAACCGTAATGTGAATACAAGGTAATCTATGGCGAATCCTCGGCCTCATCTCGCCAAATAACATTTCGCTATCACCAATCTCATCGATGCTAAATAATCTAGTAGTTGATACAGCGTCGTTAAATAACCAACTAAAATAAAAAATGAAAATACAGAAGCTTATACGAAGAATGTGATGCAATTGCCAGGTTGTTATTTCTATCAGTGGAAAGTATTTACTAGACGTAAAAATTCGGGAGGTAGTTAAGGTTAGTCTACCGTATCAGTAGAGTTAGGAAAAACTATTATTATCCGTTCACTATGCAGCTACTTGGCGGGAGATGGGGTTGAATGACACACAGTGTGATGCTAACAGCAGTACAGATGATTCAAGAAAAATAACTCAGATCATTAAGTACTTTTTTATTTTGAGTTGATTAGCTAACAAATTGAAGTTATATTTCTAAACTAGTGATGAAATGATAACAAAGAAGGTCTGCAATGAAAAAAAACTTAAAAAAAATTGTATCTCTCCTTTATGCAGCCGGAAATTACATAAAAATCACACATCAAGCACCATTTTTACACAAAACTATATTTTGCGTTTTATAGCATTAATATACTGGTGATTTTTGCTGCATCCGTATCCTACTCCTTTAATGTAAAATCTTACATTAACCTGTTGATGAGCATCAGGAACATAATCAAGAAGGCTGTGTGATGTAGAAGGTAAAAGTCCTGAAGAGTTCATCAGTTCGAACTCAATGATTTAATAGGAGATTTAGGATTATTCAAGGAAAAGGCTGAACTCTTACATTCCAGATTAGAAAGAAATGAATTTTCCGACACCAGGAACATTTTTTCATTGGTACAGGTGTAGAGAAGAGGAAATTTACTCCAGACTTTTCACAAGAGGTTCCCTTAGTATACTGCAGTGATAATCCTGGTTTGATACAAAAGTTTAATTGATTCTGGTTCACGAAAACAGTTTGTTTAAAAAACTTAAAATTGTTTAACGACACGTTAAAAGTGTTAATTTTTTTAACTTATACACTAATATACCAATACAAGACACATTACAGATACTAAAACAAATGCTCACAGATAACAATACACCACAACAATACATCGAAGAAATCATCGAAATCACAGACATCATAACAAAGCAAAACTATTTCACACACAACAACAAATACTACACCCAAACAGAAGGATTGCCAATGGGATCACCCATATCCAGCATACTAGTAGAGATATTTTTACACAACATAGAACAAACATACATACTAAACAATGAACACAACAAGTATGCAGACAACATAATATACTGGCACAGATATGTAGACGACATACTCATATTATACAAAGGAAACAAAAGACAAATACACAAACTACACCAATACATAAACAAATTACACCCAAAACTTCAATACACACTAGAACTTGAAAACAACAACTCCATAAATTTCCTAGACATCACCATAACAAAAATTGACAACAAACACACCTTCAAAATATACAGAAAACCAACCACCACCACCACCACCACCACACACATACACAACACATCTAACCACCCCACACAACACAAACATGCTGCATTCAGGACAATGGTACACAGATTACTCAACATACCCATGAGCCAACAACACTACAATGAAGAAGTGAACACAATCAAATACATAGCACAAGAAAATGGTTACAACCCAAACATAATAGACAACATCATAAGAAAGGCAAAACAAAAACTCAACAAACACAAAAACACACAAAACACAACACAGACACAAGAACACAAGAAATACATCACACTAACATACGAAAACAAAAACACACACAAGATCGCATCCCCATTCAGAAAACAGAAATACCACATAACATACAGAACAGAAAACACACTACAAAGACATCTCAACACACAAACAAAACAAACAAATAAATACGACCACACAGGTGTATACAAACTCACATGTAATAGTTGCGACAAGTTCTACATAGGACAGACAGGCAGATCATTCCAAACACGCTACAAAGAACACATTAAAGCTATAACCAGAGGACACAATAAATCTACATACGCCGATCACATAACCAATACTAACCACACATACAATAACATAAATACGGACATGGAAATCCTACACACACAACCCAAGAACCAAAAACTCAACACACTAGAACAATATGAAATATACAAACACACTAAAACACACCCTGATCAAATCCTCAACACACAGATCAATTTCAGTACACACACTCTATTCGACTCCACAATTCAACACCTTCCAACAATAAAACACACCCTCCTAACAGGCAGAGAAGTTCGAGATGACGCCGCGATCTAGTAGGCTCTGATGATGGTGCGTGAAGCACTGAAACAGCTGTAAGCCGGACAGATATTTCATATTTAACACTAGTAAGTCCAGTAGTTCATCAATTAATTAAAAAAAAAGGTTATGTACCTCAGACAGACGGCCCGTTTCGACGCCGGTTCTGCGTCATCTTCAGTGTCCTATGAATTACTGATGTTCCTGGTGATCTTGCATACTGCCATTTGCATTCGTCAGTTGTAGGGGTGGGGGTGTGTTGCTCCACAACATATACTTGATACACAATTACAGTTCAATACCCACACATTATTCGACATCATGATACATAGCACACGAACACACCCCCACCCCTACAACTAACGAATGCAAATGGCAGTATGCAAGATCAACAGGAACATCAGTAGTTCGTAGGACACTGAAGATGACGTAGAACCGGCGTCGAAACGGGTCGTCTGTCTCCTGTAACTTCATCCCTCTTATCCCCAAATGTTTTCCTAAGCACCTTATTCTCAAACACCTTTAACCTATGTTCCTCTCTCAGAGTGAGAGTCCAAGTTTCACAACCATACAGAACAACCGGTAATATAACTGTTTTATAAATAATAACTTTCAGATTTTTTGACAGCAAACTGGATGATAAAAGCCTCTCAACCGAATAATAACACGTATTTCCCATATTTATTCTGTGTTTAATTTCCTCCCGAGTATCATTTATATTTGTTATTGTTGCTCCCAGATATTTGAATTTTTCCACCTCTTCAAAAGATAAATTTCCCATTTTTATATTTCCATTTCGTACAATATTCTCGTCACGAGACATAATCATATACTTTGCCTTTTCGGGATTTACTTCCAAACCTATCTCCTTACTTGCTTCAAGTAAAATTCCCGTGTTTTCCCTAATCGTTTGTGTATTTTCTCCTAACATATTCACGTCATCCGCATAGACAAGCAGCTGATGTAACCCGTTCAATTCCAAACCCTCTGTGTTAGCCTGGACTTTCCTAATGGCATACTCTAGAGCAGACGTCTCCAAAAGCGTACTCGCGAGTAAGCCCCTGAACGGAACCGAAGCCAGTACGTAATGAGCGCGCTCCGCCTCACCCATCCCCACCTATACTGTACTCAATGTTATGCGCAAACGAAGAGCAGTGGCGGACTGCCATTATCATTGTGTTGGGCGGAGTGTTCCACCGTTTCACAATATCTTCTAGTCATGGACGTAGTACATTCAAGGATGAAATGGAGGAGAAATATATTTTTGTGTTAGTGGGGAGAATATGAAATGTTTAATTTGTTCGAAAAATCTTAAGGGTGTGTTAAAATTCAACATGCGACGACACTACACGACTCTTCACAAAGAATATCATGCAATTCTGGACATGTGAAAATAACTTATTTTGGGATGTCTGTATAACTGTTGGTTGTACATAATAATCAGTATATTAAGATACGTTTACAATCAGTTTCGCAAGATACACTTATAGTTTTTGTTTCATTTTAGGTGAAATACATACAAATATTTTGATAAATTTGAAACAAGAGAATACAAACACAAATCACACACGTATCTTCAGTCTTAAACAAAAAAGCTTCTTGCTGGCTATGTTCTAACTTGGAATATTGGAAAATCAATGAAGTCCTTTACAGAATGAGCATTTGTAAAATCGTGCATACAGAATGTCTTCTAGATGTAATGCGAAATGAATTATTCCATTGTTGAATATTCCCCAATCAAAAGTAGAAACTTCATAGTATGTCAAAATAATTTACAAACGTATGATTTTTCATATCCTTTTGATGTTATTATTTGTAAACATAAGGAGATCGTTGCCGCAATCCCTCACTGACCGCTCCGATCTGTTGAGGTACGAGTCTCTCCCCCTTCTCTAGCCTTATAGCACACTGTGTTCGGCGGGCAGCATCGCGATCACGAATGACTATACGCTTTTTGGAGACCTCTGCTCTAGAGCAAAGCTAAAAAATAAAGGTGATAGTGCATCTCCTTGCTTTAGCCCACAGTGAATTGGAAACGCATCTGACAGAAACTGGCCTATACGAACTCTGCTGTACGTTTCACTGAGACACATTTTAATTAATCGAACTAGTTTCTTGGGAATACGAAATTCAATAAGAATACCATATAAAACTTCTCTCTTAACCGAGTCATATGCCTTTTTGAAATTTATGAATAACTGATGCACTGTACCCTTATACTCCCATTTTTTCTCCATTATCAATACAAATAAATAAATAAAATACCGTCATATTGCTAGCGACGTATGGTTATTGTATCGGATTTCACTGGCAGTATGTGTGTTGATTCTTCTAATCACACCGTCCCAAACACAATACTTTCGCCATTCTTAGTTAACGAACTAGAATTAGGAAGTTCTTCTTAAAGTTCTGCTCGGGAGCTCGGAATTTATAGCCCCCCACAATGTTCCCCAGGGAGGCAAGGAGCTCATTCAAGCCTGGAGGCGGGGTGGGTCGGGGGAGGAGATTAGAGCTTCGTAAGAAAACGCGTTGGTTCCTTCCTGCGAGATTTGTGGGCCACGGACCACTGCCGCCCTGACTAAGTGTTTGGGAGGAAATTGAATGAGAGGGAACTGCGCCGACGTAATGGACGAATTACCATTCCAGGATCAAGGTGTACGATCAGTCACCAACAGTTCTCGTAGGGTCCCCAGGCTCAAGTCACTAACTTTATTTATACAAGGTGTTTTCTAACTCTATGACAAATGTTCAGGAAAGTACTACAAGCTTCAGGAAATTCATGGATGGTGACGCGTCCTTAAGGCGGGATGTTATTGGAAACGCATCTTTTTCTTTAAAAAAATCATTACAATCATAGATCTTACGTTAAAGGCATGACATTTCCTGTGCATAAAGACAAAAAACTGTATTCACTGGAAAAAATATAATGGAATACCCGATACTTAGACATGTTAGCAGAAGAGGAGATGATATACTAAGGGATATGCTTACTTACTTACTTACTTATTTACTTACTTACTTACTTACTGGCTTTTAAGGAACCCGGAGGTTCATTGCTGCCCTCACATAAGCCCGCCATTGGTCCCTATCCTGAGCAAGATTAATCCAGTCTCTACCATCATATCCCACCTCCCTCAAATCTATTTTAATATTATCTTCCCACCTACGTCTCGGCCGCCCCAAAGGTCTTTTTCCCTCCGGCCTCCCAACTAACACTCTATATGCATTTGTGGATTCGCCCATACGTGCTACATGTCCTGCCCATCTCAAACGTCTGGATTTTATGTTCCTAATTATGTCAGGTGAAGAATACAATGCGTGCAGCTCTGCGTTGTGTAACTTTCTCCATTCTCCTGTAACTTCATCCCGCTTAGCCCCAAATATTTTCCTAAGAACCTTATTCTCAAACACCCTTAATCTCTGTTTCTCTCTCAAAGTGAGAGTCCAAGTTTCACAACCATACAGAACAACCGGTAATATAACTGTTTTGTAAATTCTAACTTTCAGATTTTTTGACAGCAGACTGGATGACAAAAGCTTCTCAACCGAATAATAACACGCATTTCCCATATTTATTCTGCGTTTAATTTCCTCCCGAGTGTCATTTATATTTGTTACTGTTGCTCCAAGATATTTGAATTTTTCCACCTCTTCGAAAGATAAATCTCCAATTTTTATAGTTCCATTTCGTACAATATTCTGGTCACGAGACATAATCATTTAATATTATCTTCCCACCTACGTCTCGGCCTCCCCAAAGGTCTTTTTCCCTCCGGCCTCCCAACTAACACTCTATATGAATTTCTGGAATCTCCCATACGTGCAGGGATATGCTACTGGAGCTAAATGACAGCTGTTAGCAGTATGGGATGAAGATAAATGCCAACAAGACGAAGACCATGGTCATAGGAAGAAAAGTAAAGAAGGTAAACTTGCGAATTCTAAATCAGGCAGTGGAGTAAGTGGACAGCTTCAAATACTTGGGATATACTATAAAAAGTATCATGAGCTGCTGCCAGGAAGTCAAAAGGAGGATAGCAATGGCCAAGGAAGCTTTTAATAGAAAAAGGAGCATCTTCTGTGGACCTTTGGAAAAAGAACTGAGGGAGAGACTAGTGATGTACTTTGTGTGGAGTGTGGCGTTATATTGGACAGAAACATGGACATTACGACGAAGTGAAGAGAAGCGAATAGAAGCATTTGAAATGTGGATATGGAGAAGAATGGATCGTGTGAAATGGACAGACAGAATAAGAAATGAAGCTGTGTTGGAAAGAGTGGATGAAGAAAGAATGATGCTGAAACTGGTCAGGAAGAGAAAAAGAATTGGTTGTGTCACTGGCTGAGAAAAAACTGCCTACTGAAGGATGCACTGGAAAGAATTGTGAACGGGAGAAGAGTTCGGGGGAGAAGAAGATATCAGATGATAAACGACATTGAGAGATATGGATCATATGCAGAGAGAAAGAGGAAGGCAGAAAATAGGAAAGACTGGAGAATGATGGGTTTGCAGTGAAAGACCTGCCCTTGGGCGGAACACTACGAATGAATGAATGTCAGTCTCAGTAGCTTACATTTTACGCAACAAGGTGTGATGTGCTCTAGTCGAAGTATATTACGTAAATGCAATAATCAATAATTCCAGCCTTGTTCAAGTATAGCTCGTCTCAATCTTGTAAACGTGAAGTCTACGACAACGATGAAGAATGGGAGCCACTCTTTCATCACACCACGCGAAATTAACGTCACCGATTCAGTATTTGACTAGAGCAACAAGAAGCCTATCAATTACAGCCCTGATTAACTTCGCCCCGATGCATCATCCCTGGGGACGGCCTGATTGCTGCAGTGTTCAGTTTACTGAGGACTTCCAAGTAGCTTTCAGATCTGTCCCACATCCTAGACTTGTGTTCGCTATATAATTCTATGTAATAGTATATTACGATACAAGGTTGGGAGTGCGTTTTACTAAATCGGGGAAAAGTTTTTGAAACGAGCTAAGCTAGTCTTTCAATTTCCGAGATTTTGTAATGCACTTCACAAACGTGCATTCCACAATATTTTTGCACGATAGTATACAGGGTGATCCGTCTGGGTATGGATAAAATAAAAACACCGTAAAACATTTACTACTGAACTCCATTTGTTGAAATTTTGTGCATTCAAGACTGAAAGATGGGAGATTCCTCAGCGCTCAACATGACCCCCATTGCGCACCCTGCACAACTCATAACGGTGATACAATTCAGCCCATGTCCGTTGTAACATAAGAGGGGTGATTTGTTGAAAAGTTTGAGTAATTTTTACTCTCAGATCATCAATGTTCCTGGGTTTCTGTGAATAGATAATGCCTTTAACAAAACTCCACACGAAGATGTCAGGAGGAGTTAAATCTGGGGAGCTTGGAGGCGTGATTTACGCTATTCAGAGCGAAATTAATGTTATGTAATTTTTCTTTTATAAAAAAATACAAAAGTAAGATAAATACACATACCGATTTTTCTACAATTAAAAGATTTATTTATTTATATATTTTTTATTTATTTATTTTTTATTTATTTATTTACTTATTTATTCATTTATTCATTCATTTATTAATTTATTCATTGATTTATTCATTTATTTATTTATTTACTTATTTACTTATTTATTCATTCATTCATTTATTCATTGATTTATTTATTTATTTAATTTATCTATTTATTCATTCATTCATTTGTTATTTTATTCATTGACTTATTCATTGATTGATTGATTTATTTATTCATTAATTTATTTATTCATTCATTCACTTATTTACTTATTCATTTATTTATTAATTTACTTATTTATTTACTTATTAATTAATTTATTTACTTATTCATTCATTTATTTATTTATTCATTCATTCACTTATTTATTTATTTATTCACTTATTTATTTATTTATTCATTCACTTATTCATTCATTTATTTATTCATTCATTTATTCATTCATTTATTTATTAATTAATTTATTTATTCATTCGTTTATTCATTAATTTATTTATTTATTCATTCGTTTATTCATTCATTCATTTATTTATTTGTTCATTCATTCATTTATTTATTCATTCATTCATTCATTTATTTATTTATTCGTTTATTCATTCATTCATTCATTCATTTATTTATTCGTTTATTCATTCATTCATTTATTTATTTATTCGTTTATTCATTCATTCATTTATTTATTTATTCGTTTATTCATTCATTCATTTATTTATTTATTCGTTTATTCATTCATTCATTTATTTATTTATTCGTTTATTCATTCATTTATTTATTTATTCGTTTATTCACTCATTCATTTATTTATTCGTTTATTCATTCATTTATTTATTCGTTTATTCATTCATTTATTTATTTATTCGTTTATTCATTCATTTATTTATTTATTTATTTATTCATTTATTCATTCATTTATTTATTTATTTATTCGTTTATTCATTCATTTATTTATTTATTCGTTTATTCATTTATTTATTTATTTATTTATTCGTTTATTCATTCATTTATTTATTTATTCGTTTATTCATTCATTTATTCATTCATTCATTCATTTATTTATTTATTCCTTAAAGATTACTTCATAATAACTAGTCCATTAAAGATCAGTAAATATTCGCTTTGTAGAAATGAGGTTTTTCGTAAATCTTGATTGCACTAACAATTTTCAAAATATTAGAATTTTGATGTAGGAAATACAATAAGTGCGATGTTTAAAACTGAACGTAATTTTACTGCATGTTGCCGTTAGTGCTACTAGTAATATATATTTTATTTATTATACACGCTTTAACATCCGTGGTCATATCGCATATTTTAGAATCTGTGGGTATACCAGTTCGCCCTTGTTACTATTTTGAGTTCCTCTTTACATTGTGTTCTTGTAATTGATTATAGATTTTGATTAATGTTTATGATATTGGTGACTGAGGCAGAGATGAATCATGGCATGTAAATTTCTATCCTGCATTTGCATTTGTGACTGAGTAAAACCATAAAAAAACCCAGTCAGTTTTGTCGGCCACGGGATTTGAACCCGGGACTTTCCGAATTGGAGTCACAAACGCTATCATCTGAGCCAACTCGCTCGGTTAGTAAGAATGTTATTTCTGAATGTGTCTTGCATAACACATCAAGAAAACATGCACTAAAACTCGCGTATCCTTGGCAACATTATGAAATGAACAAAGAAGCATCAAAAATAAAACGAAAATAATTTGTCACCTATGTAGCACTCATATTTTTTACGTTTATAATAATATATTTCAGCAAAATCATGTAGTGAAGCTGCTACACTAATTTTAACAACTTCATCTACATGAATTTTAAATTCCCAGCACGTTTCAAGAACTTGCATACGTTGTTTACTCATTTTATATTCCTAGGCCCGAATGCAAAGTATAAATATGCAGTGAAGGAAATGCATGTCTCGGGAATTATCCATTAGAGGAGGAGGCAAGCGAGGGATACATTTTTTATTAATATTGCAGACTGTAATATTTCTCCTGGAGCACAGAAGGAGCATTTCAACACCTCAAGCGATGCAAGTCCTCGGGGACACGACATCAAAGAACGGAGCAATGCTTTCCGCAAGATAAGTTACGGAGTAGCTCAACAATAGACTACCTTTATCTAAGTCGTGATGTGCGAGGAAATGAGATTTAAGAGAAGACTGGATCGCTCTCCGACAGTAGGCTTCTCTGTAAAGAGAGTGGGATTCAATCACCGATACGTTTCACAGCCGACAATGCGCTGAAGGAAACCAGAAAATCTTACAATTTGAAGGAAATCATTATCATCATCGTCATCCTTTCAAGTAGTAGGCCTAGTGGCCTGTTACGGTCTCCAACCATCTCTTGTGAGGTCTTCCAATAAGTCTTTTGTCTCATGGTGTGCAATGAAGCATCTGTCTCTAGGTAGTCTGGTACGCTCCATTCTTTGCACATGAGGAAGCCATTCTTATGTGTATTGTTGCAGATATTGTATATAATAAGTGTTATTTCTAATTCGTCTGCAATGTCAATATTCCTCTTGTGATCCAGAAGACTATAGCCAGTAGTTCTTCGTAAAAATCTCATTTCTGTGAACCGACGAATCAGGCTTCACTGCTTCATAGCTGAGAAATAACATTGCCAATATTTTATATAATTTTAGTCTTTTATGTTTTTGGACTTTTGTGACTGGAAACACTTGGTTAATGATTCTCAAAGATTAATTATAATTTTGCATTTTATTAGAAATATTATAATTATAAAAATAAATAAATTTAATAAAAATTAGAAATTTATCTTTTGAAGAGGTGGGAAAATTCAAATACCTGGGAGCAACAGTAACAAATATAAACGATACTCGGGAGGAAATTAAACACAGAATAAATATGGGAAATGCCTGTTATTATTCGGTTGAGAAGCTTTTATCATCCAGTCTGCTGTTAAAAAATCTGAAAGTTAGAATTTATAAAACAGTTATATTACCGGTTGTTCTTTATGGTTATGAAACTTGGACTCTCACTTTGAGAGAGGAACATAGGTTAAGGGTGTTTGAGAATAAGGTGCTAAGGAAAATATTTGGGGCTAAGAGGAATGAAGTTACAGGAGAATGGAGAAAGTTACACAACGCAGAGCTGCACGCATTGTATTCTTCACCTGACATAATTAGGAACATTAAATCCAGACGTTTGAGATGAGCAGGGCATGTAGCACTTATGGGCGAATCCAGAAATGCATATAGAGCGGAGGGAAAAAGACCTTTGGGGAGGCCGAGACGTAGATGGGAAGATAATATTAAAATGCATTTGAGGGAGGTGGGATATGATGATAGAGAATGGATTAATCTTGCTCAGGATAGGGACCAATGGCGGGCTTATGTGAGGGCGGCAATGAACCTCCGAGTTCCTTAAAAGCCAGTAAGTAAGTTTTAGAAATATGACGCTCTTCATGTATGTTAGGATGTAACCTAAATGTCTGAAGGAGTTGACCTGCTCCAGTGTGAAATTTTCGATACAAATCTTACTTCTCACTGGCTGTTTACACTTAAAAGCTAATATTTTCTTCTTTCTTGTTGAAATTTGAAAATTGTAATTTTTGCTACGAGATTTAGGTAGTGAATAGAGTACTGCGAAAAGCACTTGATCATCTGCATATAACAGAGTATCCAGGGTTATATTTCCTTGGAGTGTGATGAATCCATGTACTGTCAAACGCTAACAAAGAATGGTTGAATTTATATTGAATAATAGGGGTGATAGAGGGCAATCTTGTCGGGCACAACAATTTATTGGCTCCCGCGCAGAAACTTCTGATTCAACGTTTATTGATATTATATAATTTTTTGTCTTATTCCGTGGTTCTCGAGTATTTATAAATGTTTTGATTTGTGTTTCTTCACTACATTTAAAATTGCAAGTTTCTTGCTTACACTCGTTAATTTTTAGCCTTGTTTATTTATTTATTATTAGCCGTACCCGTGCGCTCCGCTGCACCCGTTAGAAATAAATATAAAGTAATCACATAATTAAAATAGGACATTTGATCCAGGGAACATTCGTGTTTGATAGAAGGATAAATCGTTTAATATGTTACTTAATTTAAATTGCATCCCAATAATTAAAATGCGATCATTTTGGTCCAGAGACACTCATTTGGTGCAATGACAATTCCTTTAACACGATTCTTAATTTTGATTACATGAAACCATAGTTTAATGAAGATTGACATCATTTAGATTTAATGTGTATATTTATTTTACTTGTTATAGGTTTCCATTGAATTATGGTAATAACTTAATTTTAACCCTTGTTTTTTACGTATTCAGTAAATGGCGCTTGACCCACTATGGTTCTGAACCCTTCAAATAACTTAAATTATATCATATAAAATTACATATTATATTATATTATATTATATTATATTATATTATATTATATTATATTATATTATATTATATTATATTATATTATATCAGAAGTTACTGTAATAACTTTATAGCATTATGTCCATCTAGAGAAACTACACTTCCAATGGTGAAATAATAATTAATTAAACAAATCGGTTAATTTAGCTTCCGATATTACGTCATACAAACACAGAAACATTCTCTGTAGGCTATCTTTCATAGCTTTCAATTGTTGCTGTCCAAGGCCCCTTATAGACGAAGTCATTTGTTTTTTAATTCATTACACGGCCTTAGATGGCAGTTATTTTAATTTTAAAACTCATTTATCTCATTAAATATCAGTCCTATCAAATTGTTTCAAGGAATAAAACTTATCGAAAATTATTTTTAAAGAAACTTTTGTTATGTAATATTTTTCACAAAAATCAATAATAAGCGAGATATTTCGATTTATTTAATTCAGGCCCCCTTATAACCTCCCTTTTAAATAATGTATTTTGAATGCCATGCAGCCTAAAATCTAAGTTACAACGAACTTAATTTATATTCCAATTTTCATGTAAATCAGTTCAGCCATTATCGCGTGAAAAGGTAACAAACATACAGACAGACATACAAACATTTCAAAAAAGCAATTTTCGGTTTCAGGGTGGTTAATTATATATGTCAGGACCAATTATTTTTGAAAAATCGAAAATTACCAGAAAAATTTCGGCTACAGATTTATTATTAGTATAGATTGCTAGTAAGTTTGAAATGAATACAAGTTAATAAATACAATGAAAGATAAACTAGCCCACTCCTGAATGAGTAAGACTCGTGATCAGGAGGGGATTCCAATAGACAAAAATTAAATTGAAATTGAGAGTGAATACAGATTAAATAGTGTTTAATATGTTTAAACCCAAACTATAAATCCAATAATTTTTTTTATTTTTTTATTAATTTGGAGAGGATTCGTGGTTGAAATATTATTGGAATAAAATTTGTTTAATAATCTGGGACCTTGACTCATGCTATGATAAAGGGCTGCATTGGTTTTACATTCAGGTTCACACAAACGCTGTTGATTAACTGTGGTTTAATTATGTTGCCTAATCACTCATTATAGTTTTTGTGACTGTGGCCTGTGTATAATTTCGTGTGGTTTTACTTTATGTTTATAGTTTGATTTTTTCTTCGGTTATTGTAGCCTATGTTTTTTTCTGATTGTGTGGAAGAGAAGGCCTGAAGGCATAACTACACCAGAATGAATGAATGAATGAATGAATGAATAAATAAGTAAATAAGTAAATAAATAAATAAATAAGTATATAAATAAGTGAATGAATGAATGAATGAATGAATGAATAAAAATACATAAGTAAGTAAATGTAAGCAGTCTAAATAAATAAATAAGTAAATAAACAAGTAAATAAGTAAATAAAAAAGTAAATTAGTAAATAAGTAAATAAATAAGTAAGAAAGTAAGTAAGTAAATAAGTAAGTAAGGAAGTAAACAAATAAATAAATAAATAGACCTCAATAAATAAATAAGCAAGTAAGTAAATAAATAAGTAAATGAATAAGTAAATAAGTAATAAGTAGATACATGGGCAAGTAAATAAATTAATAAGTAAATAAGTACGTAAGTAAATAAATAAGAAAACAAGTAAATGAATAAGTAAATAAATATATACATAAATAAGTAAATAAATAAATATAAATATATACATTAGTAAATAAATAAGAAAGTAAGTAAATGAGTAAGGAACCAAATATGTAATAAGTAAACAAGTAAATAAATAAGTATATACATAACTAAATAATTAAATAAATGAATAAGTAAGTAAATAAATGAAATACTACCACACTCTAAAATATTTACTATTCCTCCACAATCCTCTGTACTCGGAAAGCAAAGCCAAGAAGTTACAGCAGATGGTGCTGGTTATACAGCTTGTGGTGGCCATAACACATTGGCTTTGTGGTGGTGGTGGTGGTGGTGGTGGTGGTGATGGTGGTGGTGGTGGTGGTGGTGATAGTGCTGGATAGGGTAAAGTGGTGGTGGTGGTGATGGTGGTGGCGATGATGGTGGTGGTGGCGATGATGGTGGTGGTGGCGATGATGGTGGTGGTGGTGGTGGTGATGGTGGTGGCGATGATGGTAGTGGTGGTGGTGGTGATGGTGGTGGTGATGGTGGTGGTGGTGGCGATGATGGCGATGGTGGTGGTGGTTGTGATGGTGGTGGTGGTGGTGGTGATGGTGGTGGCGATGATGGTAGTGGTGGTGGTGGTGATGGTGGTGGTGGTGGTGGTGGTGATGGTGGTGGTGGTGGTGGCGATGATGGCGATGGTGGTGGCGATGATGGTGGTGGTGGTGATGGTGGTGGTGGTGGTGGCGATGATGGTAGTGGTGGTGGAGATGATGGTGGTGGTGGTGGTGGCGATGTTGGCGATGGTGGTGGCGATGATGGCGATGGTGGTGGCGATGATGGTGATGGTGGTGATGGTGGTGGTGATGGTGGTGGAGATGATGGTGGTGGTGGTGGTGGCGATGATGGTGGTGGTGGTGGTGGTGATGGTGGTGGCGATGATGGTGGTGGTGGTGGTGATGATGGTGGTGGTGGTGGTGGCGATGATGGCGATGGTGGTGATGGTGGTGGTGATGGTGGTGGAGATGATGGTGGTGGTGGTGGTGGCGATGATGGTGGTGGTGGTGGTGATGGTGGTGGCGATGATGGTGGTGGCGATGATGGTGGTGGTGGTGGTGGTGGAGATGATGGTGGTGGTGGTGGTGGCGATGATGGCGATGGTGGTGGTGGTTGTGATGGTGGTGGTGATGGTGGTGGTGGCGATGATGGTGGTGGTGGTGGTGGTGATGGTGGTGGCGATGATGGTGGTGGTGGTGATGGTGGTGGTGGTGGTGGCGATGATGGTAGTGGTGGTGGTGGTGATGGTGGTGGTAATGGTGGTGGAGATGATGGCGATGGTGGTGGTGGTTGTGATGGTGGTGGTGATGGTGGTGGTGGTGGTGGTGGCGATGATGGTAGTGGTGGTGGTGGTGATGGTGGTGGTGATGGTGGTGGCGATGATGGCGATGGTGGTGGTGATTGTGATGGTGGTGGTGGTGGTGATGGTGGTGGTGATGGTGGTGGCGATGATGGTGATGGTGGTGGCGATGATGGTGGTGGTGGTGGTGATGGTGGTGGCGATGATGGTGGTGGTGGTGATGGTGATGGTGGTGGTGATGGTGGTGGCAATGATGATGGTGGTGGTGGTGGTGATGGTGGTGGCGATGATGGTGGTGGTGGTGGTGGTGGTGATGGTGATGGTGATGGTGGTGGTGATGGTGGTGGCGATGATGGTGGTGGTGGTGGTGATGGTGATGGTGATGGTGGTGGTGATGGTGGTGGCGATGATGATGGTGGTGGTGGTGATGGTGGTGGCGATGATGGTGGTGGTGGTGGTTGTGGTGGTGATGGTGATGGTGGTGGCGATGATGGTGGTGGTGGTGGTGGTGGTGGTGATGGTAGTGGCATTTGAGTTAGCTACCGGGATGGAGGTGGCCACAGTTGGTGTTATTGGAAGCGGTGTAACAATTCCATGGCGAACTATTGTACCGCAAGATAATTTACTCCAAAACCGTCTTTTTAATCAAAAATTCTCCTCGGATTTTTATCTCCGTTTTCCCCCGTGAAATCCTGACTCTATAGATATGCGGATGACGGTGGGCCCTAAATTGATTACAGTCTGAAAGAGTCGTTGATTAAAGTTACTCCATGTCGACCTACGCCCACATTTTCACTCCATTCAAGATGGATGAGACACTCCACAAAACTCGGTGGAATTCGAATTAATATTATTTATAGGCAGGAGCAGGAGCACATGCATTACAAACGCAATCGAACAAAGGGCCCCCAGAACGCCACCCCTTTTCCATTCTTTCAGCACATTGGTTCGCTGACCCGAAGCTCCTCGCGCCATCTGCCGATGACAGAGACATTCCAGCAGGGCCCCATAAAACTCTTCTGAATCCCGACAGCCAGAAAATTAACCCAGTTCGTCATAAATCGCGCGGGTAACACCCACAATCTTTCGACGCGTCGGAGGAGAACGGAGGCGTGGATGCAAGCTTCACAAATAAATCTAGTTCGCACAGTTAGAATAACACCTGGAGCATCATGCTTCCATGCTGCTGACCTGGGTTCAAATCAAGGTTGAGTTCAAGTTCAATTTCGACAGAGTTTTCCGAGTTACTCTAATGTGTTGTTGTTGTTGTTGTTGTTGTTGTTGTTGTTGTTGTTGTTGTTGTTGTTGTTGTTGTTGTTGTTGCTGCTGCTGCTTAGTCATCTGTCCGGAGACAGGTCTGAACCTCACAAGTGATACAAAGAAAGTACCATTCCATTCATTCATTCATTCATTCATTTATTCATCTATTTATTTATTTATTCATTTATTTATTTATTCTGGTGTAGTTAAGGCCATCAGGCCTTCTCTTCCACAACACCAGGAATACAAATACAGACGTGGACAAATTATTAGACTAAAACGTTTTTCTTGGAAACTCAATATAATTCGTCATATCAACTATCAGTATAATTCACAGAGTAAATACGATTGTTTACACCTTCTGGTATATTTTTCCAATGGTTAAGTATATTTTGTTTGGCTGTGTTGGTGCTACTGGTGTTTTAATTATATACTGCAGAAGATATTCAACAGTCTGTTCTCCTATGGCCTGCAAGAAGACCGGACGTGAACGAAATTGAAAATCTGTGATCTATACTGAAGAAGAAAGTGAACAAAAAGAGGCTTACAACAAAACATGAACTCATTTAAGCACTGTCTGACATCTGGCTAAATGATGCTGATATTCAAAGAAAGTGTCAAACTTCGGTTTCTAGCATCCCTGACAAAAATCAACGTGTTAATAAAGAATAAGAGAATGTTCACAAAATATTAGTAACCTGCAGACTCAATTTTTTGTTCATTATTTCTGTGCAAAATACATTTTTGTTCATTATTTTTGCTGATAAATACAGCCTTGTTGCACATATAATTAATTTAGTCTAATAATTTGTCCACGTCTGTACAATAATACAAATAAACAGAAAAAAATACACTATACAAAATAAAGCTACACAAGAAATAAAGAGAGAGAGAAAAAAACACTATAACCAAAGTAAAGCCACACAAAAATATACACAGGTTGCAGTCACACAAACTTTAAATGAGTGATTAAGTATCATAAATAATTGTATCCTAACTAATTAACTAACATAAACAAGAAACTTGCAATTTTAATCTAGATTAAAAAAGAAAAATAAAAAAAAAACACAAATCAATACTTCTAGCAATACCTAAAAACATTAACTAAGACAAAATTTTTCCAATTTAATTTTGAATTGTGATAAAGTCCGGCAGTCCCTGACGTCATTAGGTCACGAATTCCAGAGGCGAGGTATTTCTACAGTATAGGAAGGTGAGTATAAAGACGTTCTATGATGAGGGATAGAAAGAAGTGCTTATGAGGCAACTAGGCAAGGACTCTGTGTAACGTGCTAATTTCGGCAATTTTTCTAGTGTTTTTTTTTATTTATTGAGTATGCCCCCCAACGAGTGTAACTCATATGTAGGGGCTATACAAGAACACATACACATATTGTACAATGTAGTTTAAAAAGTCATGAAACTATAATCTGTGGAAAACATACAATATCTCAATAATTAAAGAAAGCAAATAAGAGCAAACAGTAAGGTAACAGAGTTTTAGGCAGAAAGAAGAAACGTTTAAAACCTTGAAATAAATAAACTGAGAATTAAAATAAATAATCTTCGCGTAAATGTATTTTTAAACAATTCTTAAAACACCGAAAAAATTACGTATTCTAAAGGAAGTTGGTTAAAAGTTGTTATTAAAAATGCTTCATACTTTTCGTTCCATAAGTTACTGAGAAAAAAATATGTTTTCTTTTTGTCTTGTTAAGTAAGTACAGATGCCTCAAACTAGGAAGCTGCCTGGAGAGGGGAAGTAGTAGAGCTAACGGAGGGGGCCACCCCTAGGATCCGATACCCAGGTATAGTCACATTATCTGAAAAGTTGACCTCTTGACAATGTATTCAAGATGTACCCTCCCTATGCAGCCTTCTCAACTGTTATTAGAACTGAGCTGTACCGTTCTAGTCCACCGTGCACAGCAGTAGGCGGACAGTGGTAGGGGAGAAGTGCTGTATGCGCCTGCGCGAACGAGACAGCTTGCTAGTTTGAGGCATCTGTACATATATATTTTTTTTATTAACTGAAATATAATGTTTCTACACATTAAATTGTTAGTAACTTTGTACATGAAAATAGCAGCACCTAATTTGATAATTCATTCAACTGATACAACGAAATAAAATAGATACAGATATTTAACTGCAGTCAGGTAATGAAAACCTAATACTTACTGGCTTTTAAGGAACCCGGAGGTTCATTGCCGCCCTCACATAAGCCCGCCATTGGTCCCTATCCTGAGCAAGATTAATTCAGTCTCTATCATCATATCCCACCTCCCTCAAATCTTTTTTAATATTATCCTCCCATCTACGTCTCGGCGTCCCCAAAGGTCTTTTTCCCTCCGGCCTCCCAACTAACACTCTATATGCATTTCTGGATTCGTACATACGTGCTACATGCCCTGCCCATCTCAAACGTCTGGATTTAATGTTCCTAATTATGTCAGGTGAAGAATACAATGCGTGCAGTTCTGTGTTGTGTAACTTTCTCCATTCTCCTGTAACTTCATCCCTCTTAGCCCCAAATATTTTCCTAAGCACCTTATTCTCAAACACCCTTAACCTATGTTCCTCTCTTAAAGTGAGAGTCCAAGTTTCACAACGATAAAGAACAACCGGTAATATGACTGTTTTATAAATTCTAACTTTCAGCTTGTTGAACTTCTACCGAACGTTCAAAGGGTATGTATTATGATCGACTTTCATGACACTCTGCAGGCCATAATGAGTGCTGAAATGCACACGCTGGACAGTCAGCTGTTTATCATAAACATTGAATTTTATGGTAACTTCGTTTGAGTCAATATAAATAAAATACCTGTATTACAAAAATATGTTACGACAGAATAATATAGAATGACGATATGATAAAGCAAAAAAAAACAACAATAATAATCTATATATATAATTTGAACTGGTAATGGAAATTACGGGAAAACGGCTGAACGGATTTTAATAAATGACCCCTCATTTTGAAGCTTGGAACTCAAAGTCTTTCGGAAAAATAGTAGTTTTCAGTGAAATGTCAACTTTTAAACATAATTTTCCTATTTTCCAAAATCCATCTGTCGTCAGTTTTGAGAACCAGCTAATAGCATTCACGGCCGACTTGATATTCCCTTCGCTTTTTTTTTGTAAAGCAAAAGCGAAGCGAGCATCAAGTCGGCCGTGTTGCATTTCAGAATAAAACAAAACACACACTACAGTAAACAATATTACACGAAGGCCATGATCTGCAAGAATGCTGACATATTTAGAGCTCAAATTAAATTTGTCATTAAAAACTTAAGTTACTAAAAATAATTTACAGGTTCGATTCTGTGGTGTGTAATTTTCTGGGTACAGCTGTGTATTGGATATTAAAAACTATAAAACTTGAGGTGGTTTGATGACATTATTACCATTATAAATGAAATATTATTGTAGTTAATGCCATGATGTGACTATTTTTCATTAATTATACATATTAATGCTATATTGATGACATGAAAGTGAAACGTTTTGGGGTTATATAAGTAGATGTAGAGAATAACTTAAATTAGATTTTGATTTCTATATTTTACTGAGTGGCGGCTATATAGTATATGTTACTGAAAGCTATAAAACTTGCGTAAGATAATAATATTATTAAAAATCAAATATTTTTATAATTATTAATAAAGTGGGGTTGGGTCTTTTTCATATATTTAATGGCGGTGTGGTGTAGATATTTATATGCGTGGTTCTCTTCAATATTGGCTGGAGAGAGAGTATCTTTCATTGTTATGGAAGCAAATAACTTTCCGAATGTCTGGTATTCTTCATTGAAAATAAATCTGAAAAATGTTTATTTGAACGTCTAATGAACTTACTTTTCAGCATTTGCTGCACAAGCCACTAGTAATAATTATAATAATAATAATAATAATAATAATAATAATAATAAACCATACATACCCCCCATTCGGAGGACTGGTAGGATATCTTACAAGGATTGCTATTGCTATGCCGATAAACTGAAAGCATGATATCTACTGAGGACGATCCAATGCTTCTTTGTTCACAAATTCTATTTGAACTCGCAAGATTTGAATTCCAGACTCCGGCGTGGAAAATCGACTCTATACTCCCCACTCTCTAATAAAGGGGAACAGTCAAAGTCTTCAAGTGACGATAGGGAGACGGGAGAAGGGAGGTTATTCTCGTTAAAATATCTGTACACACTCGACTGGCCTTCTAAATCTATATTTCCAGATATTTAACAAATGCCGCAAGCACGATCGTTCCCATGGCAACACGATTAAGCAATTAAAATTCAATAGCCTGTCGCAGACACGTCCTTGTTTTTACAGCCCCTACAAGCCCTGCTTCTTATCTCGCACAAGCAGCTCTCGTTATGGCACTTAATCGTCTCCATTACAGCATTCGGTTAGCAATTAAACTGCCGTGTACGTAACTTAATGACGCGTTGTTGTTGCTTCCGACAACCGCCATTTTCTCGATCGCGATGGTAATGCTAGCTCCTTGGTTGTTAGAGAGTCCCGTTATACGGTGTAATTTAAATCCCGTGAGCATACGAGACGCGGAAAATTCCAATTTGTGAATGAATTTATCGCACAGGTGGAGAGGAGATGTTGGGGGGGGGGGGGGGGAAAGAGTCGTCGCTCATGAGAATACTTTGTCAAATACCAGGAAGGAGTTCGTGCCAGGAAGAGGACCAATCACAGGCTTTGTGTCGCTACATCCAGGGTTATTTAACAATTCACAAGGAACGGGATTATTCTGAAGAGGTCTAGGTTAGACGTCTACCATTTCTAATTAAATATGTACCAGGAAATAAGAAAATGTTGTATGTAACTTTGTCTTCAGATGAAAAAAAAAAAATGACACTGCTTTCTTATCATAATATTTCAACACCTTACGTAACAATATAGTGAATTTAACAAGTTGTAAATGCTACTACTGTTTACTGAACTGTTATTTTAAAGAGAAACACATAAGAATTGATTTAATCTGTTCCGAAATAAGAAAGATACTTTCGTTTTTTAGATGATACACAAAATGAATTGTTACTCCAAAAGTAGAATAGAATGTTCTATTTCCGCTAGCAGAGTTAGGGCTGCACTCTCACTTAGAGAGGAAAAGAGGTTAAGGGTGTTTGAGAATAAGGTGTTTAGGAAAATATTTGAGGCTAAAAGGAATTAAGTCGTGACGAGAAAATTATACGAAATGCAAATATAAAAATTGGAAATTTATCCTCTGAAGAGGTGGAGAAGTTCAAATATCTTGCAGCAACAGTAACAAATATAAATGACACTCGGGAGGATATTAAACACAGAATAAATATGGGAAATGTCTGTTATTATTCGGTTGAGAAGCTTTTGTCATCCAGTCTGCTGTCAAAAAATCTGAAAGTTAGAATTTATAAAACAGTTATATTACCGGTTGTTCTTTATGGTTGTGAAACTTGGACTCTCACTTTGAGAGAGCAACATAGGTTAAGGGTGTTTGAGAATAAGGTGCTTAGGAAAATATTTGGGGCTTAGTGGGATGAAGTTACAAGAGAATGGAGAAAGTTACACAACACAGAACTGCACGCATTGTGTTCTTCACCTGACATAATTAGGAACATTAAATCCAAACGTTTGAGATGGGCAGGGCATGTAGCACATATGGGCAAATCCAGAAATACATATAGAGTGTTAGTTTGGAGGCCGGAGGGAAAATGACCTTTAGGGAGGCCGAGACGTAGATGGGAAGATAATATTAAAATGGATTTGAGGGAGGTGGGATATGATAGAGAATGGATTAATCTTGCTCAGGATAGGGACCAATGGCGGGCTTATGTGAGGGCGGCAATGAACCTCCAGGTAAAAGGAATTAAGTTACAGGACAATGAACGCAGAATTGCACTCATTGTATTCTTCACCTGACATAATTAGTAAGATTAAATCCAGACGTTTGAGATGGGCAGGGCATGTAGCACGTATGGATGTATCCAGAAATTCACATACAGTTTGATGACCTGAGGGAAAAAGACCTTTGGGGAGACCGAGACGTAGATGGGAGGATAATATTAAAATGGATTTGAGGGAGGTGGGATATGATTGTGGAGACTGAATTAATCTTGCTCAGGATAGGGACCGATGGCGGGCTTATGTGAGGGCGGCAATGAACCTGCGGGTTCCTTAAGAGCCGTAAGTAAGACAGAGTTAAGACCATAAGGCCTTTTCTTCCACTCAACCAGCATTAATCAATACAATAGTGACATGCATATTTAATTATGAATAATTATAATATACTAAAGATTCTAGAGCAGTAACATTGAATTATATTTTAAGGGCAGGCAGAGGTGAATATTTCAAAATCCACTAAATTTACCCTATTTGTTTGAAATTGATCATGGATACTAAGTATGTTATTAGTAATGGACATACAAAGTTTCAACTTTCTAAGTACAATAGTTCTGTAAATATTAATAATTTTATAAAACTTTATGTCGTTTGATATAAAATGCTCCATGCACCATAGTGTAAGAATTTTTTCAACATTTCCTTTTATTTATATGTTCAGAGAAGGTATATAAATAATGATAAGTATTAGTTTATTATGGGAATAATATAGGAATACAGTTATCTTGGTTTTAATTTCATATTTTTAAGGGCACAAAATCAAAAACTAACATCGGAATATGAAAATAAAGATCATAAAAATGGAAAAAAACAACAAATTTTCATTTTTTCTTCAGTTTTGTTCGAAAATTTCACCTCTACCTCCCCTTAATCACTAATGTGTGTTGACGTAATTTCAGATAAAGCCTGTATGAAAAAATAATTATTTGTGCGCTATTATGATAGAATTTAATATATACGCAATATAGAATTACAATTACTTTGAAATAGTTTCTTAAATTACGAAAATTAATTTGATTGCAGTTTACTGAAACTATGTTACAAGCAGCAAAATTTATATATGTATTAATACAATGATAATAATATTAATGTAATGGGATTTAACCATTATAGGTTTTGGATTCTATGGGACTGAAATGTCAAGGTCGATTGTAGTCAGATTAGTTGTGTTTATATTGAAATCCCATCACGACTACTTTCGTATTTAATGGAGGATGCCTAAAATTTTGAAATAAAAATCGCATTTTTATGAATCAGCAATCCCTTATTTATTTGTCGAGCAAGTTTCGATGCTCTTTGGTGGTTGGAAGAATACAAATTACCTCATATTTCAATGGCTGCACTCTTGACCTTGAATGATATGCACACTTTATAATCTATTTTCTCGCACTTTTTCAGCACATTTCGTCTTGTCCAAAGTATAAATGCTCTTACAAATTTGATGATAGGAACAAGAAATTTTACTACAAGTTCCATATATTGTTGTTAGCAAAATACAATAGCAAACTAAGTTCTTCGGAAATCAAAAAATAAAACATATTTAGTGGAGACTGAAAAATTAAATTTTGAAGTTGATTTCTTTTTGGTATCCGGTGTGGCTTAGTGGATAAAGCATCAGCACGTAGAGCTGAAAACCCGGGTTCAAATCCCGGCGCCGAAGAGAATTTTTCTCCGTTCCATTACTCTTTCATCGCATGATGACGCAGAATATCTGCATGGAAATATCATATGTATTTCGGTACATTAAAATAATATAAATGATTTCTTTTATTTTCTCTCCATTTGTAAATATAAATTTAAACTCGGATCAGAGTGCTGCATTGGAGTTAAATCGCTCGCTTGAACTCGGTCGAGTGTCGCACCCTCGAGTGAGATACGATCGGTCGTGATACGCTCGTAATAAATAGAAGCACAGTACAAGGTCATCTCACCGACATGTCTATCCTGTATGGAAGGCGACAGATAAGATACACATATGTTTTGCTCACACGGTAAAAATAAGGCTTTATTTTCTGCGTTTATGACAAACGTTTAATGGAACATACCAAAACAGGAACATGAAGTTATAAATAAAATAGTATGAAAAACTTCGATATACAGTTATTATCGCTAATTAATAATTATTCAATATTTGATTTTCCACATATATAATATGATAGGTCCATACATAGTGTTCCGCCTATATACTGCGACAATATAGAAAAGTTTTACAAAATATTATTGATATAGCAGTAGATTAATAACAATATTAGTACAGAGATAACGTCACAGAAAATATAATAAAACGGATAATCATACTGCACAACTGTTACAGACGCAAAGACTGACACACTAATTATTAGAGATTATTATCATTATTATTATTATTATTATTATTATTATTATTATTATTACTAGAAAACTTGATACAGTTCTTACATTATCGTGATTGTGTTCTCCGTTTATAATAATTACATTTACATCCAATAACATCTATCAGATGTGGCAAAAACAAAATCACTCCTGTGTGGGGGGGGGAAACATTTACCTACAACATTTATATTACATTTTAAAGCAAGTTTTGTAGTTGTACTATGGAAAGGTTAGTTATACACTGCAAAGTTTTGAAATGATAAACATCTATGATGTTACTACACAGTTTATCAATGTAACAAGAACGAATGTCTAACGCTCGGCTTATACCGTTCGAGGATTTATCGCTCGTGACAATTTTACCCATCATGCATGTGCGCTACCTATCGGATTATGCTATGAACTACTTGGCGCTCGAGCGAAAACGTCCGATGCAGACCTCTGCTCTGGTTACTTAGTCATTCACATCAGAGATGTAAAGAAACAGTCAGATCTGAAATAAATTTTATAAGACCAGACAGATTTTGAATATAAGCGACTCTTTTAAAATATGAATAACTGAAACACCGTTAATCTGATCAGAATCAAACTTACATGCAAGAAAACGTATAGGAAGAGATCAAGTGTACAACACTATTATTATGAAGTCACTACTTTAAAACTTGTAAAAAAGAAATAATAAAATTTCTCTCATCGCCCCCTCCCCTTAAGAGACGAAATTAAGGGTTCGTCAGTTATATTAAAACAGTTAACATTAAAAGTGAAGATGTGTTTCCGTTCAAAACAACTGAATGTCGCTTCCATATGTTCTTTTCCTATGTTTTTTTAAGCGATGGACTGAAATAAAATCCCTGTGTTCAATGAAAGCAAAACATTTCGTTTTTCATTTGTTTACTCGTTTATTTACTAGTTTCTTTATTCATTTGTTTGTTTATAGACATTGCTACAGGAAGATTTGTTATCGGAGTGCAGGAAGATGAATTGTTATCGTTTATTTGTTTTCAAACGTTGGCACCGCTTGCAGTCGAGCGGTTTCTGTTTTACTGTCTGTCTCCTGACGCTATCACTGAACTCAAATTGGATCAATTTATTAGTTACCAGGAAAAGAAAAGATTCGCATTTTGGGGTTTTCACCGCAGCTAATGACCCATTCTCTCATGGGTGAGACTCTTCAAGGAATAGCCGGAGGGCGGAGACAGGAAGAAAGGGAGGTTTCCTTTTTTGTTTCTTGAATTCCTCCTTCTTTTGTCGTCTCTCTTCTTATTTTTTAGTCCTTGCTGGACTTTGTAAATCGATACCGTTATTTGGCCGCGGTATGTTTCACTATTGCAAAGACGGTCTCTTGTTGCTTTCCTGTAAGTCTGCCGTCTCAGAAACAGAAGTCGAGATATATCGGCCAATATCGAATGCTAAGCTCTCAACCAAGATTTAACTGTCATTTTATTAACAGTCGAAATCTCCGACATCAAATCAAAAGATGGAATTTCGGGCGAAAACTTAATTTATTTAATCCACCCAAGATGGCTCTTTAAATGCATCATAGGCTAATCGCATAACTGTTCTACTCACGAAACTGAACTAAAACAATTCAGACTTCACAAGGCTTTACAATTAACGATTGTCAACATGCCATTTGTCGAGCGAAGTCCGGTGAAATGGCCGCGTGCGTTTTATCCGATAGTTATGACTTTTCCATTAAATATTTTTGACGTTTGATCTCGTACAGCTATTTAATTAAAAAGTTATCCGGGCATCGCGAATGATTATTAGATTCGAATAGCTGCTGCTAAATTGAAATCCAGAAATAGCTTTTAATTTTATCAAATTGGATAATAGTAAATAGATTGTTACGATTCTCGATTTCAACATAATATAGGAAATATCAAAAAAAGTTTCCACATATGGTATTCACTCGGTCTCCTCTCATAATAGTTGCCGGTACGACATATTCACTTGTTTTCAATATGGTAACCATAGAAACATACAAAAATTATAAAAATAATAATGACTTGATTGCCATACTTATGTGATATCACAGTCTAGTATTTACAGTCACGAAGCTTGAGTTGTTGAGGGTTCTAGAAACAATAGACTGTGCCGGTACTATTTCGCATTGTCTGTAGTGGGGCGATAGTAGCGATCCTAGTATTTAGCAACTATCTATGGATGCATATTTCGTGACTGTATATACTAGACTGTGGTGATATAACAGTTCTCATCTTGCAAATCAAATTTTCAGGTATAACTCCCTGTAAAGTTGATTTGAATAATTTCGAGGGAAAAATTGTTCCGGAGCCGGGTATCGAACCCGGGACCTTTGGTTTAACGTACCAACGCTCTACCACTGAGCTACCCGGGAACTCTAACCGACACCGATCCAATTTTTCCCTCTATATCCACAGACCTCAAAGTGGGCTGACAACCGTCAAGCAACCAACTTCGAGTGCACACTAACTCCGTGTGACTTAAATTGTGGTTTTCTGTTAACGAACAGTGACGTGTATTATGCAAATCAAATTTTCAGGTATAACTCCCTGTAAAGTTGATTTGAATAATTTCGAGGGAAAAATTGTTCCGGAGCCGGGTATCGAAACCGGGACCTTTGGTTTAACGTACCAACGCTCTACCACTGAGCTACCCGGGAACTCTAACCGACACCGATCCAATTGGACACCGGGTAGCTCAGTGGTAGAGCGTTGGTACGTTAAACCAAAGGTCCCGGGTTCGATACCCGGCTCCGGAACAATTTTTCCCTCGAAATTATTCAGTTCTCATCTTGTCGATAATTCGCGAACGCATAAAGCGAGTGAATTACCTATGGAGACGAGGACTCGCGTCATATTTGAATAAGATTATTTCGCGAATAGTAATACATAATAAAATAAAAAGAAAATAACAATTATATTACTATTAGATATTATTTAAGCTGCTAAATTAATGTATTATTACATTGACCGGCAAGGTCTTGGCCTCCTGAAATAGAAAATTCATGGGGAAACATTTGAGAATAGCTGTAGAAATTGAGGTTATTTAAATAGAAAAACAGAACAAATATTTGAGGTTATAACATTTGATGTTGAAGTAGGTACTTTCATTTAATGAATTATCGGCAAGAGAAAAAGTCTTATAATACATGGATAACAATATTTCGCGAATACATGAATAAATAATTTATAACATACAGAAACAGATTATATTACAAATTAAGATATTTAATACCTACATTTGCTAGCATCGTCATCACGAAATATCAAGGCCCACTGCACTGAAAATATTTAACAACTGAATATCAGGAGCGACAAGATATTAAACAAATACGCATCAGGTGGGACATATTGTTTCAACAAGATTGCTATTGATAGTTGGATTTGATTGGTTAAAACTCAATAAATTCTTACACTCCATCGACGCATGAGGGAAATGGTCTTTAGTATTATCCAGAGGTTTTGAGGAGTTTTGTATGTATGAAAAGTTATATAGTTAAATATCAAATAGGCAATGGCCAGACAATCATTTATTTACGATTTGGTAACTATGGCAACATACAAAACACAACATAATAGAAATCATCTAGTAAAAATTTAAGACCCGAAGAAGAAATAGAGAACATATTGTTTTAACATAACTTTCGCTCTGTATGTATATGTACGAGTACTTTATTCGAATGTTAAACATTATTTGCATGCGAAGAGTGTTAATATTTACATATTAAATCTCACCGAATGAACTCTCAATTATTGTTATAATAAAATTTACAGATAAATTTAATTGCAATGAATATGACGAAAAAAATCACATTAGAATCTTCATGAAGTTATTTAATTTCTATTTTTAACAGTTAAACAGAAAAAATAATGGCATTGGTTCCGTAAGAAATATTATGCAATCTATTTATGAAAAAAACCTCGTTTGACTCTCGTAGGTTAGGATTAAAATTATGTGCACATACGTAAACTTGTCATATATTGAAGACAATTTTATGCGACCACCATGAAAATGTATCGAGCTCGCCATCTTAATAACATCAGTGTGACATTGTAGGAAAGCCACGGTTAACATCAAAATGGGAGAGCGTTAGTTTCTCCCTCACCCCGTTGTTGTATTATATTGTATTGTACTGTATTGTATTTATTAACATTCCATGGTATTCACACATTGCTTCACAGCTAGGATATGGAACAAGTCAAAAAACTTAATACTATTATAAAGTCTTAATTTATAGTCACAGTCTAGATAAAATATATATAGACGAGATTTACAATACAGTTTACTAGTACAACACAAAGTTTTAGTATAAATTTCATGAAGTGTTATTGAATGTCATGAATTCACCTACAGAATAGAAGGAGTGAGAAATTAGGTACTTCTTTAATTTGACCCTAAATAATCTTATGTTTTGAGTTTCATTTTTTATATCGATAGGGAAGCTATTAAAAATTTTTACTGCCATATAACGCACTCCTTTTTGATAGCACGATAGACTTGCCGATGGAGTATGAAAGTCATTTTTTGACGTGTATTTATGCTATGAACTGTTGAATTAGTTACAAAGTTTTCACGATTACATACGAGGAAGATTATTAATGAAAAGATATACTGACAAGCCATGGGCATTATTTGTAGTTTTTTTTAAATAGTCCTACACGATTACCTAGATATGGCACCTACTATTATTCTAATTACTCTTTTTTGTAATACGAATATACTGTTACTATCTGTGGAATTTCCCCAGAATATTATTCCAAAACTCATTACCGAGTGGAAGTATGCAAAGTATATTGTTTTTAAGGTATTGGTATTTACTATCTTTTGCATAGATCTAATAGAAAAACAAGCTGAATTTAGTTTGGGGGTAAATTATTTAATATGATTTTTCCAATTTAACACATTATCGATTTTTAAGCCAAGAAATTTGGTTGTTGTTATTTCTAATAGGGATCTATTGTTAATTATTGCGCTAGAAATTTGCGAGGTTCAATTTGGACAGGATTTAAATTGAATTATGTTAGTTTTGTTACAATTTAATACTAATTTATTGGCTGAGAACCAGTATATTTTGAAGAGAATTTCCTCTGTCGAAGATTGGAATGTGTTGGAGTTATTGGCTGTAATTACTATACTTGTGTCATCTGCTAATAATATGGGATGACCTACATCTTTTATTAGGGTTCAAGATCATTTATAAACACTAGAACAAGTAGGGGTCCTACCTGTTAACTCTACAGCATTTATTAGTGCTTTATGGTTGTGCGAACAGATGGAGTTACTTGTCAACAATGTGAAGCTGAAACTTGTGTTCAGGTTACTGCCCAGCGACAGCTCTAATATTATACCGTATTTTATATTTTTGAAAATCAGCTAATTAATATTAACCTGGTACACTCAGAATCACATTCACATTAATTTCCAGAATATAAATACCCATGCAATTTTTCTTCTTCAAGAAAAATTCACCGAGAACCGAGCCGGGAATCGAACCCTGGACCTCCAGATCTGGAAGCCAGCATACTGACGAAAAAACCACGGAGACAGTCTAAAGGCTGGTTCACAATAAACCGGAAACGAGAATCGGAACGAAAACAAAAACGGTAAAATTGTTAAAATGTGTACATTTAAATGTGAGCATTCACAATTAACGAAAAGCTTGCCGGAGCCCGGGATCGGGAACGGAGATTTGACCAAGTTTCAACTTTGGCGTTCACGTTTCCGATCACAGCCCACTAGATTCATTCTATTACCATCTAAAAGCTATTTTGTCGTCGTATATTTTGTAGCAAGAAGACCGTGACATAACCTATGCATTATTTTGTTCTGAGCTGTGCATCATGGAGCAAGTTTTATTTGATGAGATTCTAATATTGAGTGTTGAGGAAAATCCTCACTTTTACGATAAGCGGCGCGTCTCGTATAAAGATGAGAAAATGAAGGAGAATACGTGACTTTCAATAGCTGCGTCTTTGAACACCGATCGTAAGTGAATTATATTTTATTATTCATGCTTCAATTCAATAACTATTGTTGTGTTCATTTTTGATTTATTATAAATGTTTCTTCTCTAATTATTTTACGTTATGGTAGACTTAAAATAGGTTGCGATAATAAATATGCATGGGCATATTTATAGTACCGTACCTAATGAAATGTTTTAGTTGAAATTTCGAAGTTGGTTAACTTGTGTTTTTGTTCGCTGCCTTGTGCTCATGAGAGAACGCCATTGGTCAATTATACACAAATAACATCAGAATGCGTAATATCGATTCTACATATCGTTATTGACATGCATATCGATATGCATAGTCGTCTACGTTCTCGGTTTATTGCGAATAAAAATTGTTCATATTCACGTCCACTGCTTCTCGTTTTCATTCTGGTTCTCGTTCCCGGTTTATTGTAAACCAGCCTTAAGAGCGTTAGTAGGAACACTATTTCTCCAATTTTGTTTGAATCAACGTTGAGTATCTAGCAGGCTGTGGTCAATCATTTGTTTCCAATATGGTAACCATGGCAACTTACAAAGGCACAATATAATGATAGAGGTTTGGAAGGCATCTAGTATGTGTATATAAAAATGAAACACATTATATTCATGCTATTGAGCAGCCAACAGAGGCGCTTTGTGAATAACAGCACGCTGCATTCTGATTCAATCATGACATTCATCTTTCCCGCATTGAGCACATCACGGCCCGTTGAGCCTGCCTTGAGCTATTGAGTTGCGAGTGGATAGCAGAATATGGAAGTTAAACTATAATTTTGTTGTAAGAGGAAATGGCAAGCAATTTCCCTCTCCCCGTTATGCTCTCCTCTTAGAATTATACTCCTTTATTGTCACAAAAATAAGGACGGCTTAGGTTTAACTACCAAGAGAATTAGCTCTCGCTGCCAAAGGCACCAAAATAGACCCAAGTACAATGACTATGAAAATAAACCTCCATACGCGATCTATCAACTATCGCCGAACCAATGTAGTGCTTCCATTAAGATGTTAATTTTAATTTCCTTCAGCACAATACTAAATTCTCTAACTTATACAGGGTGTATCAGAAATACGGCTATGCGTTTGACTGCATTGTGTGGTGACAGTATTATTGCTACAGGAAATATGACATTACTGTTGGAAAGGCAATCCTCCAAATTAAACAATACCACAACACAACAATGTTGAGCTTTCGTCATTAGACAAGATGGCGCTCAACATACAACGGCAAATTACGGTTGGGCAATAACGTACGGTAATGATCACAAGACTGGCGAGACGTGATTTAACGTAGCATTGGAGCCGTGGACGGTAGAACTGGCACTGGGAAGCATCCAGAAAGGAAAACCTACCGGAAGGCATCGCAGTAGCACGGATGTGACATCCTTAATGAAACTGTGGTGCCATTGACGCAAAGTGAACATTGCTCATTCCAGCAGGAAGGTGCACCCCCTCATTATGGTATTGCGGCGAGGGAAAGTTTGAATCGTGATTTGCAAAACAGGTGGATGGGAAGAAGAGGACCTACAGAATGGCCAGCCCGTCCCCCTGATCTCACAGCCTGTGATTATTGATTATGGGGTTAGTTGAAAGAGAAGGTTTATGCCTGGACACATGCTGAAAATAGCAACTGAGGAAGAAATTCATGTCAGTCCAATGTACATGTATCATGAATCAATTAATGACTTCCCAAAGTATTGTCAATAAAATTGGATGTGAATGATGAACAGTTTGAGGTAATAAAGTAACTTGGTTAGTACTGCTGAAAGTGACTTGTTTAATTTGAAAAATTGCCTTCCCAAGAATAATGTCATATTTACTGTAACAATAATATTGTCATCACACGATGCAATCAAACGTATAGACATATTTCTGAAACACACTGTACATTTCCCTTTCACCCAGTTCATTTTGCACTAATTAGTAGTACACTGGTGGCCATAATTCTGGAAACTTTTTGTTTTTGTACTGAATTATTATAACATTTGTATTAATTCACAGATTTATACAATTAAAAATGTTATTCGTGACTGACCCGTTATTTATGAGGTTGTAATAAAAGTATTATATTAAATCCTGAATATTTTAACAATAAATGATCATTACTATGTGGGAAATTATGTTCTTTCGTTTAAGATCTAAATATTAATTTCAGATTTCATTACAATTTGCCATTATTTACTGTAATAAAAACTGGTCCATTGTTGAGTTTAAGATTATTGTTGATCAGTACAAGTATTGTTGAGCACTGATAGCATAAAATACTAAGTCAATCGCTGTTTAGAACTTCCTATATCTCTTTAGAAGATTTCCTTCGATCTTTCAATGCTATTCGACAAATCTGCCTCACATCTCTTGGACTTACTTCAGGTTTTCTACCAGTCCTCAGTGATATTTTACAAGATTTTGTGGATTTGTACTTCTGCCATATCTTCTGGACGCCAGACAATGTAGCACCATTACCAAGTTTTCTTGCAATTTCCTTGATTGTGTAGGCTTCTTCTCGAAGTGTGACTGCCCTAGAAGGTGTTCAGTTCTTTCGTGGATCCATTGTGATAAAATGATCAATAAAGTTTGTTGTAAAGCAATCAGATGTTCACCTATCGAAATCTTAAGTCAGACTAATGATAGAAAGAAATTAATAATGTACATATTTTATGCTACCAGTGCTCAACACTGCTTCTACCGATCAACAATAATCTTAAAATCAACAATGGACAAGCTTTTATTACAGTAAATATTGGGAAATTATAAGGAAATCTGAAATTAATATTTAGATCTTAAACGACAAGAACATAGTTTCCCACATAGTAATGGTTATTTATTGTTAAAATATTCAGGATTTAATATAATACCTTTATTACAACCCCATAATTAACGAATCAGTCACGAGTAACATCTTCAATTGTATAAATCTGTGAATCAATGCAGATGTTATAATAATTCAGTACAAAAACAAAAAGTTTCCAGAATTATGGCCACCAGTGTAGGCTAATCAAAACAAGTGGATTTAAAATATTTGTGCTACAAGGCCGACCTCTCGCAATGATCCTGCACTAAAAATAAGTTTGACGGTTGTTAGCAGAAGAGGAGACAATACTAAGGGATATTGCTACTGAGCTAAATGACAGCTGTGAGCAGTATGGGATGAAGATAAATGCAAACAAGATGTAGGTTATCGGAAGAAAAATAAAGAAGGTAAACTTGCGAATTCGAAATGAGGCAGTAGAGCAAGTGGACAGCTTCAAATACTTGGGGTGTACCATAAGCAGTAACATGAGCTGCTGCCAGGAAGTCAAAAGGAGGATAGAAAAGGCCAAGGAAGCTTTTGATAGAAAAAGGAGCATCTTCTGCGGACTTCTGGAAAAAGAACTAAGGAAGAGACTAGTGAAGTGCTTTAAGTAGAGTGTGGTATTCTACCGGGCAGAAACATGGACATTACGACGAAGTGAAGAGAGGCGACTAGAAGCATTTGAAATGTGCATATGGAGAAGAATGGAGCGTGTGAAATGGACAGACAGAATAAGAAATGAAGCTGTGTTGGAAAGAGTATGTGACGAAAAAATGACGCTGAACCTGATCAGGAAGAGCAAAAGGAAGAAGAAATTGCTTATTGAAGGATTGACTGAATGGAAGGTGAACGGGAGAAAATTTTGGGATAGAACTCATTCACGAGTCCATTTAACCATTGTTCATCCCTACACATCCATCCATCTATCTGACCATCAATTCTTCATCCACTCAACCATCCACTCTTCAGCCGTCCATCCAACCATCCACTCTTCATCCGTCCATCCAACCATCCACTCTTCAGCCGTCCATCCAACCATCCACTCTTCAGCCGTCCATCCAACCATCCACTCTTCAGCCGTCCATCCAGCCATCCACTCTTCAGCCGTCCATCCAACCATCCACTCTTCATCCGTCCATCCAACCATCCACTCTTCAGCCGTCCATCCAACCATCCACTCTTCATCCGTCCATCCAGCCATCCACTCTTCAGCCGTCCATCCAGCCATCCACTCTTCAGCCGTCCATCCAACCATCCACTCTTCATCCGTCCATCCAACCATCCACTCTTCAGCCGTCCATCCAACCATCCACTCTTCAGCCGTCCATCCAACCATCCACTCTTCAGCCGTCCATCCAGCCATCCACTCTTCAGCCGTCCATCCAATCATCCACTCTTCAGCCGTCCATCTAACCATCCACTCTTCAGACGTCCATCCAACCATCCACTCTTCAGCCGTCCATCCAACCATCCACTCTTCATTCGTCCATCCAACCATCCACTGTTCAGCCGTCCATCCAGCCATCCACTCTTCAGCCTTCCATCCAGCCATCCATCCAACCATCCACTCTTCAGCCGTCCATCCAACCATCCACTCTTCATCCATCCATCCAACCATCCACTCTTCATCCGTCCATCCAACCATCCACTCTTCATCCATCCATCCAACCATCCACTCTTCAGCCGTCCATCCAACCATCCACTCTTCAGCCGTCCATCCAACCATCCACTCTTCAGCCGTCCATCCAACCATCCACTCTTCATCCGTCCATCCACCCAGTCACTCTTCGTTCATCAATCCACCCAAACATCCATTCTTCATCATCCGTCCATCAAGCATTCAACCATCCAGCCATCAAACCACCTATTCATCAAATCCATCCATCCATCCATCCAACTATCCATTTTTCATCTGTCCATCCATCCATCCATCCATCCATCCATCCAACCATTCACTCTTAAGCCATCCATCTAACTATCCACTCTTCATCCGTACATTCATCCACCCAATCATCCACTCTTCATCCATCCTACCAACCACTCTTCATCCAACCTACCAACCACTCTTCATCCAACCTACCAACCACTCTTCATCCAACCTACCAACCACTCTTCATCCATCCTACCAACCACTCTTCATCCATCCATTCACTTTTCATACGTCCATCCATCCACCCACCCCTTCACTCTCCATCCATCCAACCAGCCACTCTTCATCCATCCATCCAACCAGCCACTCTACATCCATTCAACCAACTAGCCATCCACCCAACCATCCACTCTTCAGCCATCCAACCAGCCACTCTTCATCCATCCACCCAATCATCCACTCTTCATCCATTCAACCAACCAGTCATCTACCCAACCATTTATTCTTTATCCGTGCATACGTTCGCTATTCATCCATCCACCCAATCATCCACTCTTCATCCATCCACCAAATCATCCACTCTTCATCCATCTTACCAGCCACTCTTCATCCATCCACCCAATCATCTACTCTTCATCCATTCAACCAACCAGTCATCTATCCAACCATTCATTCTTCATCCGTGTATACGTTGACTCTTCATCCATCCATCTAACATTCATTCATCATTATCTAATATATGTATCCATAAATCAATCCATCCATTCAGTCCATCTATCCATTCTTCGCCCATTCAGTTCTTCATCGTATCATTTATCCATCCATCTATTCACTTGTTGAATTTTGCACCATTATCAAGGATAGCAGTGTCTGAGATGACAATAGAAATAGAACTGGCGAGCAACAAGAGGTTGAAGAGAGAACGACCATATCAATATGCAGCTATTTATGTAGAGGAACACGAAGCAGCTCCCATCACACAGACAACGCGATCGTTCTGATGCAACTGTGGAGACACTTGGACGATACAGCCGCTTCTTTCTCCGTAAGACTGACTGGGGTCGGAACCCGGTCTCCTCAGCGAGAAGCCAGCCACTGACAGAGCCGGCCGATAAAACATGTCCGCGCTGCAGTAATCCGCTGCTAGACGGGTTGCGTCGTTGTGAATTTATTTCTTCTGAAAGATAATGCGGGATGCATTATGGCCGGGAAAGAATTTCATTACGTCTGAGACCGTCTGTGCTGAAGTCCCGCTCACCCATATGCTCCCTGCCTGGCAGTAGTTAACATGCAGATGTTCCATTAGTCATAAAACTTTACAAATCCTTCATAACCACGGACCACATCTCACTAAACACAATGCGCATTATTTATAATCTATACTATAAAGAGGATACAATCTCTTCATTGTGTTTCGCGTTTCGTAACAATTCAATTCTTTTATTATTATTTTATAAATGACTAGCTTAAATTACCCGGCGTTGCCCGGGTTTTAAATTTTGGTCTATTTCTAAATAAACTGTTTGTTAGACTTATCGGAGACCTCGGCAAGGGAACTATATAAAACCAAAACGAACCATATTTACTTATGTTTTCTCCTCCCTAGTGACGAACATTAAAGAAAGTGCCACTAATATCCAAAGAAACTGACTAATCGAAATAATTCCATCTCACCTATGAATAGAGTTTTAACAACATTAAGACCTTATGCTACAGGGATATTTAAGATATTTAACATTGTGATTGATGATAATATTTATCGTATCACGGCATTATGCATTATTAAGCCTTTCTGGCCACAATATATTTAATTTCCTTCAAGGCCAAGCTACAATCTGTAACGGATGGATTCAATCAAATACATGGATTTCAGGGTGTTTTGCAGTAACGGAGACTATACTCATCAGAATTCACTCTCCTGGAGAAGGCAATGTAGAACACTACCACAACAGAAAATCATATTTTTCTATAAACGGCCAAGTCATTAGTGACCATAACTTATTAATAAGGGACGGGTTAACAGTAACAGTAAAATAGGCTCTATATTATTATTGCAATATTAATACTATGGCTATTCAAGATTAAGTAAATTATGTGGTAGCAATCCTTGTAGTTTGAAAGAATTCCAGAATTCAATTGGATAAAACAGTCTGCTCACTATCTACAAAACTGCATCGAGGAATTCATAATACGGTCCTGGACTGCGTAAAGATACTTATTGCATGAATTATCTAGTTTTAGCCTTCATGATGTGTAACAACAATGTAATTTAATTTCGTGTTAAAATTTCCAAGGCCTCGTGAAAGTCTATGTTGAATACAACAGACAATAATAAAGAACAATTGACTGTAGAAGATTTTGCATTTTAATATAATACATGAATATTTGATCTATTTATTTTTATTTTTATATATTTAATTAATTTAACTTCCATTTGCACAATTTTAATGTAGCCTATGTTCTTCTCCTGGTTATGAAGGTTAAATGTGCAAACTTTGGCACATATCGGTCAAAGCGTGTAGATTTGTATAGAGAACATACACACCCGCATACATACCCACATTCAATTTTATATATTAAGATATAGAGGTTAAGAATGTTCGACAATAAGATTATTTTTTTCTTTTTTTTTTTCTTTTATTTAAATTTAAATATACAGAATAAAGAATATAATTACAAACAAGAGAAATTGAAATAAAATAATACAATCAATATAAAAAGGATATACAGCAGTATTAACAAAATTTGAGACCGAATGAGCAGCGCTCGTGTTCGGTCGCAGTTCAGATATAATATTAATAGGCCTATAAGAGAATATAAAATAAAATAAAATAGGAAATAGAATTAAAATTACAGTCACAGAAATTATATAATAAAATATTAATATAAGAGAAATATAGAAAATAAAAAAATTAATAATAATAAAAATAAATAAGTAACATATAATAGGAACTAAAATTTAAATTACAGCGGCAATGGAATTATATAATATAATATTAACACTAGAGAAGAATAATATCGCACGTGAAAAGTAGGACTATATATATATATATATATATATATATATATATATATATATATATATATATATATATATTTCAAAATTATAGAATATAAATATAATATAGGTTGATTAATTCATACACATAGGCTATAAATTTATTTAATCAAATTGAAGATATTAACACGTTTCTAATTTTCTTGTTATATGTTAGTGGGTTACATGTTACAAGTTCTGGGTGTAATTTAGTTAAAGCATTGTACAACCGAGGGCCAAAATTAATGCTATGCTAAGAAAGTATTTGGGGCTAAGCGGGATGAAGTTACAGGAGAATGGAGAGAGTTACACAACACAGAACTGCACGCACCTGACATAATTAGGAACATTAAATCCAGACGTTTGAGATGGGCAGGGCATGTAGCACGTATGGGTGAATCCAGAAATGCATATAGAGTTGAAACTGAGGGAAAAAGACCTTTGAGGATGCCAAGACGTAGATAGGAGGATAATATTAAAATGGATTTCAGGGAGGTGGGATATGATACTAGGGACTGCATTAATCTTGCTCAGGATAGGGACCGATGGCGAGCTTATGTGAGGGCGGCAATGAACCGCCTAGTTCTCTAAAAGCCATTTATAAATAAGTATAAATTATATTACTTGTCGTGACCCTTATCGTGGTCCTTGTCGTGGTCCTTATCTTAGGTACCGATTTTGGGGAGGGGGTAGGCACTTTCTGCACTCCCAACTTACACAGCTAGGAGTGTCGCTTACAATGAAATTAATAGAAAAATCTCGTCCCTCTAAATAATTCAAAGACAGATTCCTCATGTTAAAAAGAAAAACTATGTTATTTTCTGTAAAATATGTATGGAAATATTTGATAAACAATAATTATTTCATACAGAGTTCTGTCTCTCCCCGTTACTTCAAAGAAATCGACACCTATGATCCTTATTATCTTTTCCGAGGTTCCATAAGTCAATTTATCATTTATCAAGTGACGTTTGTATGACGGTAGCAAATGTAGCCTTAATCGGAAGAACTTTAAAAGCAGTACGACCGATTACTGATTTACTCAGAATATCGCGCATCGAGCGCCATGAAAATAATATTTGATGTAACCCGTACGTGTTCCAAAGCCTTCTAAGGGAGGAAAAGAAGTCAGTGTTCTCATTAGCACGTTTCCTCTCTCAGGACGTTTTCCTAAATAGCCCGGACTGTACTTGACACTGCCATTCAACAGTCAGTCGTTCTTCCATGATGCACAATTTCGTCACATGGCGCATGCGAGTTACAATACTTCCAAATAACAGTGACTGTTCACTGAGGTGCCTTCATAAGCAAATTGGCGGCAATCCAAGCCATGGTACCAACTACCAGCATTCAAATCTCATTCATCATAGAGAAGCCACTAGATTGTAAATGGAGTCGCGGCTGAAATATGCGCATGCGCACGACTGCAATTTCTATGAAATATGCAGTGTGTCACGAGATTCTATTTTTTTAATAATAATAATAATAATAATAATAATAATAATAATAATAATAATAATAATAATGATTTTATTTTTGCGATAATAATGGTACACTTTTGGCTGGCACTCCTGATGAATCAAAAGCTTGTGGCCGGGAGTGAAGTTTACATTAAATAATTAAAAAGTAATTTAAGTCTACACTAAAATAATGATGTCATTGTTTAATTCAAATATATGTAAGCAAAAAATGAAGTGATAAATATCAAAATTATAATACAATGAAATTATATCAGGTAAAACACAGAATAAATATGGGAAATGCCTGTTATTATTCGGTTGAGAAGCTTCTATCATCCAGTCTGCTGTCAAAAAATCTGAAAGTTAGAATTTATAAAACAGTTATATTACCGGTTGTTCTTTATGGTTGTGAAACTTGGACTCTCACTTTGAGAGAGGAACAGAGATTAAGGGTGTTTGAGAATAAGGTGCTCAGGAAAATATTTGGGGCTGAGAGGGATGAAGTTACAGGAGAATGGAGAAAGTTACACAACGCAGAACTGCACGCATTGTATTCTTCACCTGACATAATTAGGAACATTAAATCCAGACGTTTGAGATGGGCAGGGCATGTAGCACGTATGAGCGAATCCAGAAATGCATATAGAGTGTTAGTTGGGAGGCCGGAGGGAAAAAGACCTTTGGGGAGGCCGAGACGTAGATGGGAAGATAATATTAAAATGGATTTGAGGGAGGTGGGATATGATGATAGAGACTGGATTAATTTTGCTCAGGATAGGGACAAATGGCTGGCTTATGTGACGGCGGCAATGAACCTCCGGGTTCCTTAAAAGCCAATAAGTAAGTAAAACACAGAAGAGTAGGTTAACTAGAAAGTACAATGGGCAATGTCCCCTTTAAACAATAATAAAGTAAAATGAAAAAATATTAAACAATACAATTTTAAAATAAATACAAAATATTACACAATAATATTGGTTTTTTCATTTCATTTTATTGGGTTATTTTACGACGCTGTATCAACATATAGGTGAATGAAATGAAATGAAGGTGATAGTGCCGGTGAAATGAGTCCGGGATCCAGCACCGAAAGTTACCCAGCATTTGCTCGTATTGGGTTGAGGGAAAACCCCAGAAAAAACCTCAATCAGGTAACTTGCCCCGACCGGGATTCGAACCCGGGCCATCTGGTTTCGCGGCCAGACGCGCTGACCGTTACTCCATAGGTGTGGACCAATAATATTGTTATGTTTATATTTATTTATGTAGGTATTTTTGAAGTTCATGTATGAGATTTTCAATATTGTCACTTCCAAGCTCCAAACAACGATAACACATTTTTACACGTCCTCCAAAGCGCGATGTAATTTTTAATGAAAAGCCTTTCAGATGTCGACCACACCGCCGTGATGTCATCTGCAGCTATGTAAGTCTCGATTTGTTTACGGAGGAGATCGCTGTACCAACATGGCCGGCAATCACTGTCAACTGTTTATTCCGTCGTACGGTTTATTTATTTCGGCGATCAATGTCCATCAAAAGTATTCCCCCCTCCCCATGTATTGGCTTACGCGCCATTACCAAATAAAAACTACAAGAGAAATATTACTTTTCTATTATTTTTGTTTGTAATCGTCAAAAAGCTTTTCTAAACAGAACTACAGCAGTACTTTTTCTGCATACAGAGACAAGGTAATATAATAATGTTATTGATATATTTCAAATTGTATCGTATTTTAAACATTATGATGACTATTTCGTTTATATGACGTCATTCCATTTTCGACCAATGAAGTGTAATGAAATTTTGAATTCCAACCAATCACAGTCAAACATCGCGATAATTTCTGCAGCTAGATTTATCGCTATCAATTTATCGCATGGTCGTTCTTTTGTTTAGTTGGTGTCGTCAACTGTTTGCCCTTAAATCGATGAGCATGAATCCGTTAAGATGCATCTACACGGTTAAACTTTTCTCTCAACTTTACCCATTCAAACAATGAATGCAAGATTGATATTAATATTAATATATTTAAGCAGTGAAAACGACGTTTAAAACGGCGCACCATGTACACACAAAATCTTCATGCATCTTAATTGTTGAACCCTAGATCACATATGTAAACATGATCTAGGCTTAAACGTACGTTTTAAACTTGATTATTTCAATATTCTTCCCAGACTGCATGTATACACGCATGGAAAATTCAACTGTGTAGATGCAGCTTTAGTCCTGTTACACACTATAGTGAGATATAGCTGTCTCCACACATATTACATAGTTCTTAGTTCTCGGTGTAGTGTGCAATATAACGATGAAGTACTAAATAAAGTACGAAATTCTACGTCCACATCTACATCTTCATGTTCTAATTCCATGTCCATTGTAGGCTATCTGAAGAAAATTACACTCCTTCATTCAGATATTTGATAACTGAGTTTTCAGCAATTCTTCATTTAATTAATGTATTAATCAGGTTACTGTAATTATATTATAAGATTTTAAATTAAATTATGATTTCAGCAGATAATGAAAATGTATTTGTTATAATAATAAGAGAAAAGTGCAGTACATGTAATTAACATTGTTAAACCTGTATTTCGCTTTTCGCAATTGGCAATACTGAATAATAACATCGAATTTCTTTATTGCAGAAATCGATATTCATCTATTTCAACTTCACAATGTCTGAATAGGATAAGTATTCGTAAATATAAAATTATTAACATTTTGTAATCGAATTTTAGGGATATATTATTTACATTTTTATTTTATTCATGAAATAGTCCTAATAAATGTCACTCGAGGTCTGAGATTATTACAGACAAATTGCGTAACAGGAGCATTGCTACTTTAACCTGTATGATTTACTCATATTCCGCGTGGTTATCCACATCTATATCTTGCCTTCCTACAGATGGCAGTATCATTCTCCACTTACCACGGACATAAGGGTGGTATATCGCGAAAGGTGGTTCACGAACTACGAAGTATGATAATTATGGAGAGTTTCAAGGGTGCTAAAAATGCTGACATTTTTATTTTTAGATGATCTTGCTGCTCAATTTGACGTTTGTTTTATTTAAATAATCCAATGTTTATTATACCAGTATTTAAGACGAATACCATGTCATCGGAAGAAAAATAAAAAGGTATACTTGCAAATTCTAAATGAGGAAGTGAAACAAGTGGACAGCTTCAAATACTTGGGGTGTACTATAAGCAGTAACATGAGCTGCTGCCAGGAAGTCAAAAGGAGGATAGCAATGGCAAAGGAAGCTTTTAGTAGAAAAAGAGCATCTTCTGCGGATCTCTGAGAAAAGAATTAAGGAAGAGACTAGTGAAGTGTTTTGTGTGGATTGTGGCATTGTATGGGGCAGAAGTATGGACATTACGACGAAGTGAAGAGGAGCGAATAGAAGCATTTGAAATGTGGATATGGAGAAGAATAGAGCGTGTGAAATGGACAGACAATAAGAAATGAAGCTGTGTTGGAAAGAGCGGGTGAAAAACGAGTGATGCTTCGGCTTCCCTTGCAGAAGGAATCGTTTTCAAATGACGGTACAAGCGAAATTAATTAATTAGTTAATTAATTAATTAATTAATTAATTATGCTTGTACCGTTATTAATCAATCAATCAATTTATTTATTTATTTTTTTTATTTATTTATTTATTTATGTATGTTTTTATTTATTTATTTATTTATGTTTTTATTTATTTATTTATTTATTTATTTATTTATTTATTTATTTATTTATTTATTTATTTGTTTATTTATTTATTTATTTATTTATTTATTTATTTATTAAAATTACAAATTACATAGTTCCTATACACATTACAAATATATACAGGACGAACTATATGAATCTTTATAACTTTAATGACCTAAATTACACTCGAGAATAAATTAAACTGAGAATAAATATGGGAAATTCCTGCTATTATTCGGTTGAGAAGCTTTTTTTTTTCTCTCTGTTATTCATACTCGTTTTAACATCTCTGGTCATAGCGCGAGTTAATCGTTTGGGTACAATCCGAAGGCCTGTGTACTATTGTTGAGACTGGTTCTATTGTTGTGAACTAGATGGCGACTGTATATGTATTACTGATTTGTTACGAATATGATTTCGGTGATGAATGAGGCCGGTGATATTCAGGGATGTTGTGGCCCGAATTTCCTGGTATTTGCCTAACGGTTGAGGGAAAACCTCGAAAAACCACAACCAGGAAATTCAAACCGACTAGGAATCGAACCAATCGAACCCAGGCCCTTTGCGTAAGAAACTGGCATGCTGACCCCTACACCACAGAAGTGGTCGAGAAGCTTTTGTCATCCAGTCTGGTTTAAAAAAATTGAAAGTTAGAATTTATCAAACAGTTATATTACCGGATGTTCTGTATGGCTGTGAAACTTGAGAGAGGAACAGAGATTAAGGATGTTCGAGAATAAGATGCTTAGGAAAATATTTGGGGCTAAGAGGGATGAAGTTACGGGAGAATGGAGAAAGTTACACAAAGCAGAACTGCACGGATTATATTCTTCACCTGACATAATTAGGAACATTAAATCCAGACGTTTGAGATGGGCAGGGCATGTAGTACGTACGGGTTATTCCAGAAATGTATATAGAGTGTTAGTTGGAAGACCTGAGAGAAAAATACCTTTGCGGAGGCCGAGACGTAGATGGGAGGATAATATTTAAATGGATTTGAGGAAGGTGGGATATGATGATAGAGACTGGATTAATCTTGCTCAGGATAGGGACCGATGGCGGGCTTATGTGAGGGCGGCAATGAACCTCCAGGTTGCAAATCAAGATTTCAGGTATACCTCCCTGTAAAGTTGATTTGAATAATTTCGAGGGAAAAATTGTTCCGGAGCCGGGTATCGAACCCGGGACCTTTGGTTAACGTACGAACGCTCTACCACTGAGCTACTCGGGAACTCTACCCGACACCGATCCAATTTTTCCCTCTATATCCACAGACCTCAAAGTGGGCTGACAACCGTCAAGCAACCAACTTCGAGTGCACACTAACTCCGTGTGACTTAAATTGTGGTTTTCTGTTAACGAACAGTGACGTGTATTATGCAAATCAAGATTTCAGGTATACCTCCCTGTAAAGTTGATTTGAATAATTTCGAGGGAAAAATTGTTCCGGAGCCGGGTATCGAACCCGGGACCTTTGGTTTAACGTACCAACGCTCTACTACTGAGCTACTCGGGTATTCTAACCGACACCGATCCAATTTACAGGGAGGTATACCTGAAATCTTGATTTGCATAATACACGTCACTGTTCGTTAACAGAAAACCACAATTTAAGTCACACGGAGTTAGTGTGCACTCGAAGTTGGTTGCTTGACAGTTGTCAGCCCACTTTGAGGTCTGTGGATATAGAGGGAAAAATTGGATCGGTGTCGGTTAGAGTTCCCGAGTAGCTCAGTGGTAGAGCGTTGGTACGTTAAACCAAAGGTCCCGGGTTCGATACCCGGCTCCGGAACAATTTTTCCCTCGAAATTATTCAACCTCCAGGTTCTTTAAAAGCTACTTCTAAGTAAGTAAGGTATGTATTTATTTAATTTGAAAGTAAAGTTCGCAAAATCAAGTAACATTAATTATTTCTGTTAAGGAACAACAGCCCCTTGATTTACTTGCTTCGCTTCTGTCTTCCTTCATTTCCTCCTTGTGTCTTGTGCTTTTCTTTCGCTCCTTCCGTTCGCTCATTCACATTTTCTGTAAAGGCGCGTCATAGTGGCCATTGTCTCACCCGCTCTGCTATCTGATAGAGATGTGTGTGTAGCTTTGTTCTTCTACAGCCTCCGATGCATGCCACGTTCTACTACAATCATTACTTCGATATATTCCAACTTGCAGCGCAATATGTTCTGCTTCACAAGTTAACAACAATGTCACAACAACCCCGTCCACAGATAAAGACACATGTAGTACTTCTGAAATAGATTGTTATTTCACAAACTTCAGTCCATACAGATATACATTAACATACACAACACACACACACATATACACACCAGTGTTCAGAAAATGCCGTCCAAGAAGTATAAGACGTGATAGAAAGTTTCTACAAAAAGTCTAATGATACTTGCCGTTTTTTAATTATACTTCATACCTTACGCGGGATTTCGATGGTAGTAAACATTCAATTGCAAAATTTGCAGCATTTTCAACATCTGAATCCTCGTTTGAACTCATTTTAACAGAGTTTGTTTATTTCTCCTAGTAGGCTACCGCTGTTCTTCTGTTATAAACAAAATCCTATTGTGTTCAAAACTAATAAAATAAGCATAAAGGAATCGCCTCTCGCATGAAGAAACTAATAGTAATAATACAATCGTCTCTCCATAAAAGACATGGTCAAAACTAATAAAAATAATACAATTACTATTATTAAAAATTATTGTAGACTATTATACTTTTACTACGTCACACTACTTTTGACCAATAAAACGGTACGAAAGGACGTATTTCAACCAATCATGGCTGCTTATCGCACAATTTTATAGCGTCCCTAGAATTTGTTTAATTTTATCGCGTCCCTAGCATTTGTTTAATTTTATCGCGTCCCTAGAATTTGTTTAATTTTATCGCGTCCCTAGCATTTGTTTAATTTTATCGCGTCCCTAGCATTTGTTTAATTTTATCGCGTCCCTAGCATTTGTTTAATTTTATCGCGTCCCTAGCATTTGTTTAATTTTATCGCGTCCCTAGCATTTGTTTAATTTTATCGCGTCCCTAGCATTTGTTTAATTTTATCGCGTCCCTAGCATTTGTTTAATTTTATCGCGTCCCTAGAATCTGTTTAATTTTATCGCGTCCCTAGAATTTGTTTAATTTTATCGCGTCCCTAGCATTTGTTTCTTTGTTTACCAACATTTCAAACTGCGCTGGTCTGGACGTCAAAAAAAAAAAAAAAAAAAAAAAACAGAAAATTACAAACCACTCCAGTCGATGCACAGCAGTTTCAAATATGACTCGCATTGGCATTCAGCAACAAGAATTAATAAAGATCACTGGTCATACCTATGCATCTTCCCTGAAATCCTATTTACAAATAAATGAAGAGCACCATTCGGAAATCTTGAATAAGTTGAGGAATAAACCATGTATATCAACGAGTTCCACTTCTTTTAAGCACACGTCTAATATAAAACACTAACACCAACCACTAAAACATTCAAATTTGAAAATTGTGATTTCAATAATTGTTCCTTCTAAAATTATTCATGTTTATTTTTTATGTCATCATCGTTAATTAGAACTTTTCTTGTTTATTTCATCATCCCTAATTAAAACTTTTCTAACACTTCTTTATATTATTTAGGTTATGTTATAGCTTCTGCTATATGATATTATGGATAGTCACGTATCAGAGATTGTTTAATACTAAGATTTATTGAAAATCATCTGTAAAGTGACGTTGATTACTGGAATCCGGATAATTGAAGTGAAATGCAACTGTTTTAATAAAAATGGAATTGAATCAACAAAGCCTTCTTGACTAGTAACCGTTTACAGAGTTCGATGAAGATTCCAAAGTTGGCACAGCTGATAACATCACATAATCATAACACACCACTGCCATCTAGCATGCATCTAGCGTAATATTTGTAATGTTGAGATGGTACAATAATGCATTTGAAGACAGTTGTATTTTCGTAAGTCAATTAATATTTTATTGTATTGGAGTACTTCGTTACTTCTAATCTTTATATACTTTCTTCTAATCGTGTAATAGTCAATTAAATCCCACTCGAGTTTTGATTTTCTCTAGATAAATCAAAACCTCTAGTGAGATTACTGTTGACTATTACACTCTTACTACGTCATACTACTTTTGACCAATAAAACGGTACGAAAGGACGTATTTCAACCAACCATGGCTGCTTATCGCACAATTTTATCGCGTCCCTAGCATTTGTTTAATTTTATCGCGTCCCTAGCATTTGTTTCTTTGTTTGCCAACATTTGAAACTGCGCTGGTCTGGACGTCAAAATATATATATATATATATATATATATATATATATATATATATATATATATATAATTACAAACCAGTCCAGTCGATGCACAGCAGTTTCAAATATGACTCGCATTGGCATTCAAGAACAATAATTAATAAAAATCACAGATCATATCTATGCATCTTCTGAAATCCGATTTACAAATAAATGAAGAGCACCATTCGGAAATCCTGAATAAGTTGAATACACCATGTAGACCTAAATCAACGAGTTCCACTTCTATTACGCACACGTCCAATATAACATCAATTGAACCACCAACCACAGTCAAATTTGAAAATTGTACATTCAATAATTATTCCTTTTAGAATTATTCATTCGGAAATCCTGAATAGTTTGAATACACCATGTAGGCCTAAATCAACGAGTTCCACTTCTATTACGCACACGTCCAATATAACATCAACTGAACCACCAACCACATTCAAATTTGAAAATTGTACATTCAATAATTATTCCTTTTAAAATTGTTCATGTTTATTTTTTATGTCATCGTCGTTAATTAAAACTTTTCTAACACTTGTGTATATTAGTTAGGTTATGTTATAGCTTCTGCTATATGATATTATGGATAGTCACGTATCAGAGATTGTTTAATATTAAGATTTATTGAAAATCATCTGTCAAGTGACGTTGATTACTGGGTTTCGGATAATTGAGGAGCATCGTTTCAAAACGTATTATGTGCAACTTAAAATTTTTTTACACGAACGACGAAAAACAGGATTACTCGTAAACCAGAGAAGTTTTCAAAACACTACACAAAACCATTTTTAAGTACAGGTTTCACAGTTTACAAATATGACGACTTGGAACTACCAGACTTCACAGCATGAAAGATAAATAAAGAGAAAGTAACAAATTTAATTTCGTCCACTGGGGGACTTAATACGTTTTGAAACGATGCTCCTCAATTGAAGTTTTAATAATAAAAATGAAACTGAATCAACAAAGTCTTCTTGACTAGTAACTATTGCCATCGTGTATACGTGTAGATCGAGAAATTCTCGACGAGAAGGCATTGCTCACTACTGCCATCTAGCATGCATCTAGCGTAATATTTGTAATGTTGAGATGGTACAATAATACATTTGAAGACAGTTGTATTTTCGTAAGTCAATTAATATTTTATTGTATTGGAATACTTCGTTACTTCTAATCTTCATATACTTTCTTCTAATCGTGTAATAGTCAATTAAATCCCACTCGAGTTTTGATTTTCTCTAGATAAATCTGCTCGTGTTCCACTCGCAGATTTATCGATAAAATCAAAACGTCTAGTGAGATTACTGTTGACAAAACTTTGTACGATATACTTACCGTAACTTCATATTACAATACTTGACTGGTTATCAGAGTCATAATGTAATATGAAACGTAACGGTAGGCATATCGTATATAACTATTACGATTATCATTTGTGTTATATTGGTTCTTAATTGATTTTATTCATCCAATATATTAATTTATTAATACTGAATCGTATAAACATCACATTTAATATGCATGGCAATATATTAACCTACAAATTTAATAAATTCAACATACAAGGCGAGTGTTTACCACGAACATATTTATATATTTGTGTGGTCTTTGTGAAATAAAATCCTTTGACATCCCCACTGCGTTGAATATGGATGTTACAGAACTCGCCATGTTCAGAGCTGCAAAGCGCTCATTCAGATGTGAAGAATTGAATTAGCTTGTCGTAAACTATTGTTGTTTGAAATATTTGATTCAGTTGTAGCTGAATTTTTATCACCAGGAGATTGTCGATACGCTAAAGCGGATTAAGTCAGCTGTCGTCGCAGAGAGCTATCTATCCACAGCTGACAAACGTGTTTCAACTCGCGACCACTTGAGCGGGAATTTTAGCGGCAATAATCTCCAAGTCTGCAAGTCAAAATAGCTCGTGCTGTTATTGTGTATTTTAAGCAATAATTAATACATAAAAGTTGTGTAAAATGAAATGCCTAAGATCATATTTGTATGTACGTAATGCAAATATGTGTATCCAGCACTGTGGAGTAACGGTTAGCTTGACAGTGAAACGAACGGGCCCGGTTTCAAATCCTGGTTGGGACAAGTTCCCTGATTGCGGCTTTTTCTGAGGTTTCCCTCCTCACTCACTAGCAGGAGAATTGCAGGGTAACTTACGGCGTTAAACCTCAGACCATGGACTGTCGCATACGCTCTAGCCACCCAGGCGATTTATTCACTCATTCACTCATTTAGTTACTTACTTATTTATTAGTTACTTATTTACTTACTTATTTATTTACTTATATATTTACTTACTTAGTTACTTATTTACTTATTTATTTATTTATTTATTTACTTATTTATTTATTTTATATATTTTCTTTTTATTTTTTATTTATTTACTTATTTATTTATGTTTTATTTATTTGGTTTATTTATTTATTTATTCACTTATTTACTTATTTATTCACTTATTTATTTATTTATTTATTCACTTATTTATTTATTTATTCACTTATTTATTTATTTACTTATTACCTTATTTATTTATTTATTTACTTATTTGTTAGTTACTTATTTATTTATTTACTTATTTATTTACTTATTTATTTACTTATTTACTTATTTATTTACTTATTTATTCACTTATTTATTTATTTATTCACTTATTTATTTATTCATTTATTCATTTATTCATTCATTCATTCCTTCATTCATTTATTTATTTATTTTGCTAATAATCGTAACATAATTTCGGCGCACCTCTTCAGCGGCCGCGACAATCCTTGCAACCAAATCTATTTCAGTGTCAACTGCTCCAGAAGAAGCCAATCGGCGTTAGATCTGGTGATCGAGCTTGCCATGGAACTGAGCCACCATGATTTAGATAAAATGTTGTTCAAGCAAGGAAAAACAAGAGTTGATATTGCAAAAAAATACTATAATACAATGCAATAATTTTATCAACAATTATAATAAAACGAATATGTAAGCATTTTTACGTACGTAATCAGTGGGATGTGTACCCCTTGAAACAACCCGCGTAAGATTGAATACCATTGTCTATCAAAACATGATGATTGCCGACTGCAGGGGACTTGCTCCACGTGTTATATCTAAGTAGGTGAACACTGACTTTCTACTAAATCGACGGAGTACTGTATACAGGGTCAGTTAAAAGTCCCGCACCACCTAAATAACTTTTGAAGCATGTGGTTCAGAGACATGAAACTTGGTATGTGGGGATAACCATATACTAAGAACTCAATAATGGTATTACCGAGTTTTTTCTACTTCCGGTTTAACCGGAAGTAACTCCAACTCTCTTATTTTAAATGGAACGCCCAATATATTTTTTTTCTCTTGAATAAAGCTTTTCAAAAATTACCCACACTTGATATTTCTATAAAAATTCAGTGTTGCTAAATCAAGAAAATAGAAAATTGTATGGGATATTAAAATAATAAACGCACTACATAAATAACTTTTGAAGCATACGGTTCAGTGATATATAACTTGGTATGTGAGGATAACCATATACTAAGAACTCAATAATGGTATTACCGAGTTTTTTCTACTTCCGGTTTAACCGGAAGTAACTCCAACTCTCTTATTTTAAGTGGAACACCCAATATATTTTTTTCATTTTTGAATAAAGCTCATTAAGAGCTTTTCAAAAAGTACCCACACTTGATACTTCTGTACAAATTCAGTGTTGCTAAATAAAAATGTAAGTGGTGCAAGATATTCCTAAAGCCTGGTTAAATCATTCCTTAAATGGTTTCTATGATTGAGTGACACATTGTAAAGCAGCTGAGGGCTACCAATTTGAACACATAATTTAGAAGGTGAGCTACCTTTGTTCTGTTTTTGTTAAAGAAGGAATATTTTATTATTTTAATATTCGATACACTTTTCTGTTTTCTTGACTTAGCAACACTGAATTTGTACAGAAGTATCGAGTGTGAGTGTTTTTTGAAAAGCTCTTAATGAGCACTATTCAAAAATAAAAGTATATATTGGGTGTTCCATTTAAAATAAGAGAGTTGGAGTTACTTCCGGTTAAACCGGAAGTAGAAAAACTCGGTAATACCATTACTGAGTTCTTAGTATAGGGTTATCTCCACATACCTAGTTTCATGTCACTGAACCGTAAGCTTCAAAAGTTATTTAGGTGGAGGGGGACTTTTAACTAACCCTGTATATATTTATAGACGAATACTCCATTTACTTTCGTGGCGTTCTGTAAATCAACTGTTTTAAGAAACGCTGATTGGACCTCTCAACACTTTGTTTGCTGAATGCAGAGTATTACATGGGACAAATAATAATATATTAAAATTCTCGTGCTAATGCGGCAATAATACTAAACACATCACAACACAATACAATCATGGTGAGTTCACACTGAATTGTTTGTCCTCTCATAGAACAAGTTTCATAGTAAAGCCTGCAGTACACAAAGGCCTGATCACAGCAGCTATTACAGATGCTTCCGATTTCAAATATCATACGAGGTTTCTCTTGTTATTAAATACAGATTTTTCCTCTGTACATGTATCAATGTGTAACTCATCAAAATAGAAAATCCTATATCTGTATTGTTTATTGTTCTGCGATCTAGCATTATACAAACTTGTGTAATCACACGAATGATCCTGTGATACATAACAACATATTCATAAAGATGTGCTTCCGCTACATCAGGTAGAAACCTCATTTGGAAATTTATAAGCGGATGAATACTAAAACCGAAAACTAGTATGAAAGTATAACAGCTGTCAATGCAAATCTAAGGCCGGTATTCATAGTCGAGATAAGTCATACTTATATATAAGTCGAACTTAAATCTCGTCTCAATTGGAGATTTCGGTCCAAATAAGTCGTACTTATTATAAGTCGTGCTTATTTTATAAGCTTTACTTTACAAAGTCTGACTTCATGAAGTTGAACTTATTGCAATTCATAGTGACTCAAGTGCGACTTATGTTATGAAATAAGTTAAACTTCATCAAGTCAAGGGAACCCCTGACTTATGTCAGTTTTAACCTAAAAATTGATAACTTTTATAAAGAATTGGCCGAGGAAGTTATTGAAATGCAGGAAATTTGCGCCCAAAAGCGTTACTTGCGAAACATCATGGGTTGCTTTGAATTTTATAATGATCTTGAATTCAAAAGGAGGTTTCGTTTTCGCAAAAGATTTTGGAATCAATACTTCCGAAAGTGGAAAGAACTCTTACAAAACCGAGACAGGTTTACCAGTTCTTCTAGATTACTACTTCTTGTTCACTTGAGATTTTATGCCACGAAAAACTTTGAAATAAGTTTAATGTTCTTAAAATATAACCATAACCGTATTCTATAATATAAATGAGGTACGGTATTCAATATATTGGTAATGTTAGGTTTCTTTAATACGCATAAAATTTGAGTATTAGTAAGATTAAATTCTCTTATTCAGACAATTTTAATTAAATTGTTATGTATTCATAAAATGAATGGAAAACAAATCCTTCTTGCTGTCAAACTTACAAATGAGAGAACCCGGAGGTTCATAGCCGGCCTCACATAAGCCCGCCATCGGTCCCTATCCTTAGAAAAATTAATGCAGTCCCTAGTAGCATATCCCAACTCCCTCAAATCCATTTTACTATTATCGGTCTCCTCAAAGGTCTTTTTCCCCTCAGGTCTTCCAACTAACATTCTATAGGCATTTCTGGATTCACCCATGCGTGTTACATGCCCTGCTCATCTCTTTTTATGAATAAAGAATCCTCTTCCAAATTGGTGATAGTCCATTCTCATCTAACCTAACTCCCTGTACTCTCACAAAGTATATTCCATAATTATCTAGCTAGTTCTTTTGCTACTAATATTACCCATCCTGATCTATAAAGACTCGTGACATTTCAAGCATCAAATGTCATAATCTTATTTCTTTGCTGTAATCCCATTTCGAGGCTTATGTTGGGGTTTCGTAACAAGCTGTTTTGTAACAAGCTGTTTTTTACTGTGATGGATTGTTAGCCCTTCGCCCAATCCCCAAGCTAGAGGACTACTCCTTATCAGCTGTCCACAACCGGTTATTCAATATATTCGCAGCTATCCTTCCCACTGGTTCAGGGCTTCAAGGAGCGTAGACCTCACCGAACATGCAACCACAGTAACCAATTAAGTTTTCTGACTGTCGTAATGAAAGTAAATAAATTGTCAAATGTAAGGAGTTGTGGAAATATCGGCTTGGCACTTTAAACTTTATAGGTACAATAGAGCCGAAAAAAGGACGAGAATAAATGTAGTGGAGAGAATGCTTGAGGTATAGAAGGTGAGATTTCTTTATCTCTCGGTTGGTATAAAAAACAAACTCGAGAATGTCCCAAATATAATTTATTGTTACCTGTGCATTGCTTCACAGTTCGAATTCGGAGAGAAATGACAATTTACCAGATGATGATCCAGATGTAACGACTCATCCATAAGAACCTGTGTCTGTTGCATCACCTGCACAGCAGGCTTTCAGGGAGAACTGATTAACAGAGTGTTTAGGAGGCATGATGACAAGATGTAAATGAATTTCACTGAAGTAAAATATTTATTCATTTATGTGACTTACCAAAACATTTAAAATTGAGACAATTTGTAATGTTAACAACGAATACTATGAAGTTTTAAACAATAACCGATTGAAGTATTTGATAACTATAGTAGTCCTGTTTTCATTATGGACAAGCGGCATTTGTTTGTGGGCTTCCGATCTCAGTTCCATTGACTTGTAAAAAGTGATAATAATTACTCTAACCACCAGACCCACTTTAAACATGTGCGGCATTGCCACATTTAGTTTTTCTCCGTGGTATCTAAACCTAGAAAAATATTTAATATTCTAATTGTTGCTACTATTAACTAAGATCCGGCAACACAGTGAAGTGACAAAGAGCTAAATGGCAGTTAAAGCGCGTGCCGTTTCCATTTCAAAGACTTGAACAACAATATTGATGGTCCAGCTGTAGAGGGGGATACGTCCTTGGAAGGATTTGGTGCAAGACGTGCTCCCCCTACTTCTACGAACACAACTGCAATGTAAACAATACGTAGGCTATGTCAACTGGCTAATTATGTTGTGTAGGCTTTATTCTTTTTCATTCTATCACTTGTTAGGTCTAGTTACCTATTACCTCGCTTCATGTAAATATGATTTGATAATTTTCTTTATTAACAAATAATAGCTAATAGGCTGAGAAAAAAATTAAAAGTTCAAGAAAGAATATTGAATGTAACACTGCTTACCTTCTACTTCACTCGCAATCATATCGGAGTCAACCGCTCCTGGAACTTGGACCATTGTGCGAGGGATTATTTGTGCTACAGGTGGATCAATGTCCTTCACATTTTTACTGGAAGACCACCTCGTGTAGCCATCACTGTCTGGCGTTCTTTGGTCAAAACATTCCGTTGGTGGCATTTGATGTTCGTCCATAATAACCTATACGTAGTTGTTTTCCAGTTCTCTGTAATAAATTCCAATTTCGCGTAAACGAACTTCATAGTTTCTTTCTTTATGTTATAATATACACTTTTCAAAGAAAATATTGTATTAGGGTTACTTACATGTTCCACAATATGTATCGACGAATTGAATTCTTCTGCAATCTTTTGTCTTCAAAAAACTGCGTCGGTCTTCTTAATCTCTACAATCTTTGAATATTTTAGAATAATCTCCTTCAATACAATCATCTTTTTATACATAACTGAAATATTTTGTTTTCTTCTTTCCGTACATTACATCAATCAGAAGCTATGCAAACAAATTTAAAAACAAAAGAAAATCGACTGTCTGATTTACATTGTCGTGACAATGGCCTTGCAATTTCTCATACCAATAAGTTCGACTTATTTGTATACACATAAGTTACACTTATTGAATGAAACTTAACAAAGTACGACTTATTGGTCGACTATGAATACCGTAATCATATAAGTTGAGATTTTCCAATAAGTATAACTTCACAAAGTCATACTTATTGAACAAATAAGTCACCGACTATGAATACCGGCCTAAGGCCGGTATTCATAGTCGAGATAAGTCATACTTATATATAAGTCGAACTTAAATCTCGTCTCAATTGGAGATTTCGGTCCAAATAAGTCGTACTTATTATAAGTCGTGCTCATTTTATAAGCTTTACTTTACAAAGTCTGACTTCATGAAGTTGAACTCATTGCAATTCATAGTGACTCAAGTGCGGCTTATGTTGTGAAATAAGTTGAACTTTATCAAGTCAAGGGAACCCCTGACTTATGTCAGTTTTAACCTAAAAATTAATAATGTTTATAAAGAACTGGCCACGGAAGTTATTGAAATGCAGGAAATTTCCGCCCGAAAGCGTTATTGCGAAACATCATGGGTCGCTTTGAATTCAAAAGGAGGTTTCGTTTTTGCAAAAGGTTTTGGAATCAGTACTTCCGAAAGTGGAAATAACTCTCGCAAAAGCGAGATAGCGAGTTTTGCCAGTTCTTCTAGATTACTACTTCTTGTTCGCTTGAGATTTTATGCCACGGAAAATTTTGAAATAAATTTAATGTTCTTAAAATATAGCCATAACTGTAGTCTATTAATATATGAGGTATTTGTCTTCAAAAAACTGCGTCGGCCTTCTTATTCTCTACAATCTTTGAATATTTTAGAATAATCTCCTTCAGTACAATCGTCTTTCTGTACATAACTGAAATATTTTCTTTTCTTCTTTCCGTACATTAGGCCTAAATCATTCATTTTATTGTATTCTACAGAAGCTTACTTACTTACTTACAAATGGCTTTTAAGGAACCCGAAGGTTCATTGCCGCCCTCACATAAGCCCGCCAGCGGTCCCTATCCTGTGCAAGATTAATCCAGTCTCTATCATCATACCCCACCTCCCTCAGATCCATTTTAATATTATCCTCCCATCTACGTCTCGGCCTCCCTAAAGGTCTTTTTCCCTCCGGTCTCCCAACTAACACTCTATATGCATTTCTGGATTCGCCCATACGTGCTACATGCCCTGCCCATCTCAAACGTCTGGATTTAATGTTCCTAATTATGTCAGGTGAAGAATACAATGCGTGCAGTTCTGTGTTGTGTAACTTTCTCCATTCTCCTGTAACTTCATCCCGCTTAGCCCCAAATATTTTCCTTAGCACCTTATTCTCAAACACCCTGAACCTATGTTCCTCTCTCAGAGTGAGAGTCCAAGTTTCACAACCATACAGAAGAACCGGTAATATAACTGTTTTATAAATTCTAACTTTCAGATTTTTCGACAGCAGACTGGATGATAAGAGCTTCTCAACCGAATAATAACACGCATTTCCCATATTTATTCTGCGTTTAATTTCCTCCCGAGTGTCATTTATATTTGTTACTGTTGCTCCAAGATATTTGAATTTTTCCACCTCTTCGAAGGATAAATCTCCAATTTTTATATTTCCATTTCGTACAATATTCTGGTCACGAGACATAATCATATACTTTGTCTTTTCGGGATTTACTTCCAAACCGATCGCTCTACTTGCTTCAAGTAAAATTTCCGTGTTTTCCCTAATCGTTTGTGTATTTTCTCCTAACATATTCACGTCATCCGCATAGACAAGAAGCTGATGTAACCCGTTCAATTCCAAACCCTGCCTGTTATCCTGAACTTTCCTAATGGCATATTCTAGAGCGAAGTTAAAAAGTAAAGGTGATAGTGCATCTCCTTGCTTTAGCCCGCAGTGAATTGGAAAAGCATCAGATAGAAACTGACCTATACGGACTCTGCTGTACGTTTCACTGAGACACATTTTAATTAATCGAACTAGTTTCTTGGGAATACCAAATTCAATAAGAATATCATATAATACTTCCCTCTTAACCGAGTCATAAGCCTTTTTGAAATCTATGAATAACTGATGTACTGTACCCTTATACTCCCATTTTTTCTCCATTATCTGTCGAATACAAAAAATCTGATCAATAGTCGATCTATTACGCCGAAAACCGCACTGATGATCCCCAATAATTTCATCTACGTACGGAGTTAATCTTCTCAAAAGAATATTGGACAAAATTTTGTACGATGTCAACAAAAGTGATATTCCTCGAAAGTTACCACAGTTGGTTTTGTCCCCCTTTTTAAAAATAGGTACAATTATGGACTCCTTCCATTGTTCTGGTACAATTTCCTTTTCCCAAATAGCAAGTACAAGTTTATAAATTTCGCTATATAATGCACTCCCACCCTCTTGTATTAATTCTGCTGGAATTTGATCGATACCTGGAGACTTGTACTTTTTCAGATTTTCTATAGCAATTTCGACTTCTGTAAGCGTGGGTTCGGGTATAAATGGCTCAGCAGTTTGTATTTCAATTTCGTCCCGATCATTTCTATTTGGCCTATGTACATTTAGTAGTTGCGCAAAATAGTTTTTCCATCTGTTTAGGATTGATGGAGAGTCTGCAAGCAAGTCACCATTCTCATCCTTGATCACGTTTACCCTTGGCTGATATCCGTTCTTAAATTCCTTTATACCCTTATATAAATCTCGAATGTTTTTATTCTTACTATTTGTTTCCACCTCATTCAGTTTTTCCTTCAAGTAACCTCTCTTTTTATTCCTAAGTGTACGACTTGCTTCCCGTCTTTCATTGAAATAATTATCTCTCTTCTCCTCAACTGGATCCTGTAAGAATTTCAATTTTGCCTGTTTCCTTCTTTCTACTACCATGCAACAATCTTCATCAAACCACGGTTTCTTTTTCTTAGTTTCATAATAACCTATGCTCTGCTCAGCTGCAATTTTGATACTATCTCTGATATTTTCCCACACGCTATTAACATCTAATTCTTTCTCAACTTCGTCGGAACTTTCTAAAGTGGCAAACCTATTCGAAATTTCGACCTGATAATTTTGCTTAGCTTCCTCGTCCTTTAATTTCAAAATATTGAATTTAGTAATATTAACTTGTTGCTCTACTCGCTTGGCTACTGATAATCTTTCTCTTAATTCTCCAATCACCAAATAATGGTCAGAATTACAGTCTGCACCCCTGAAAGTTCGAATATCTACTATACTAGTATGTCTCCGTTTATCTATCAAGATGTGATCTATTTGGTTGTGTGTCAATCCATCTGGAGAAGTCCAAGTATATTTATGTATATCCTTATGGGGGAATGTTGTACTTTTGACAATTAAATTTTTCGATGTGGCAAAGTTGACTAATCTAACTCCATTGTCACTACTAATTGCGTGTAGGCTCTCTTTTCCAATAGTTGGTCTAAAAATATCCTCCCGTCCTACTTTAGCGTTGAAATCCCCCAATAAAATTTTCATGTGATATCTAGGGAACTGATCAAAAGTATGTTCCAATTCCTCATAGAAGCTATTCTTTATATGGTCGTCTTTCTCTTCTGTAGGGGCGTGAGCATTTATAACTATGATGTCGCACCATCTACCCTTAAGTACTAAATATGATAACCTGTCACTGATAAATTCGACCTTTTTTACTGCTGATTTTATTCTTTTATGAACAAAGAATCCTGTTCCTAATTGGTGATTATTGTTTCCTTCCCCATAATACAACAAGTAATCTCCTATTTGTGATATGCCATTCCCATCTAACCTAACCTCTTGTACTCCTACGAAGTCTATTCTATATCTAGCTAGTTCTTTTGCTACTAATGTTACCCCTCCTGTTCTATAAAGACTAGTTACGTTCCAAGTGCCAAATCTCAAATCCTTATTCCTTTGCTGTGGTCGTGCCAGAGAATCAGTCCTATTCCGAGGCTTATTATAGGGATACGTAACAAGCTGTTTTTTACGGTGATGGGTTGTTAGCCCTTCGCCCAACCCCCAAGCTGGAGGACCACCCCTTATCGGCTGTCCACGACTGCTTATTCAATATATTCGCAGCTACCCTCCATATCTGGAGGCCGTCTCCTCTATCCGCAACCTGAGGACGCGCCATGCCGTGGTGATAGGGACCCACAATACATGGATTCTACAGAAGCTATGCATACAAATTTAGAGACAAAAGAAAATCGACTGTCTGATTTACATTGTCGTGACAATGGCCTTGCAATTTCTCATACCAATAAGTTCGACTTATTTGTATACACATAAGTTACACTTATTGAATGAAACTTAACAAAGTACGACTTATTAGCCGACTATGAATACCGAATCATATAAGTTAAGATTTTCCAATAAGTATAACTTAACAAAGTCATACTTATTGAACAAATAAGTCAGTGACTACGAATACCGGCCTTAGACACAATAGTGGGGCCTATATTGTGATACAAGTGGGGTAAGTGCATTATAACAGAACCGAGGAAACAGTCTGAAAAAAAATCAGCTTAGCCTCATTTTTTCATATTCTGTTACGTACTTAACGCATGTGTATTTCATGCTATTTTTGTACAATGGTTAAATCCCAAATCTCTCAGCAGTGCATATGAAGAGAAGGCATATGTCACTGTTGATAGTGATTCGTCCGTCGGACGGGGACGTTAAGCCTGGCGGCCCCTTGGTGCTATTCGACAGGAGTAGTCTAAATGACGACACCGAGTTTCCCCTTCTCCCTTCCTCATCTTCATCACCATCTTCAATCCTTCCATATGCTACACCCTAGATCATATGTGTAACAGATAACTCATCGCTATGTTAAAATCGTTTGCACTTTGAAGAGAACAACAGCCAGGATCGCCACCCGTCCGCCGTAAACGAACACGAGATGTCAGTACAGTCGCTAATGCAATTCAAATGGGAATTATGACGTGACTCCTTATGTAACAACTAAATGGTAGCGTAAACCTGACAAAAGTTGTTAACTTCAAAACCTATAAGGCCGACCTATCTATATATGATCTAGGACATACACATCCTATAGTCCCGTCGCTCTAATTTCCGGCAGCCAATCGCGTTGCAGGTCGGCTACATTTAAATATGTACGTCTTGTGATTCGCTTATGAAGATGTTATTCATTTCTTAAGGCTCGATAAATAATTAATATAATCGCCCGCCATTTTGGCTCTTTCGTTGGCGTTCGGAGAAAGCACACGAAGACGTTATTTGCCGCTCAATTATTTGCTGAATTACATTGCGTTTGATTTATTATCATAGGAGCTGCGACATGATAATGTTTAACGGTGTGGCAAATAGATTCCTCGTCTGGTAGCTCGGGAACGAAAGAACAAAAATGGCGAACGATACTACCTACCTAGACTTTATAGAGCCTTCACTTCCTAAGACGTAAGCAAAGAGGAGGAGTCACGCCGGGAATAACAGCGTCGCGACTATGATACACATCTCTCCACATATACACATAATGTACAGCATTGAACATGCGTAGTATATTACAACTGGAACTTTGAAAATTCAGGTGGCCAAAATTTTGTTTCTGGCTGTGTACAACATGGCCCGACGAACTGGTGTGCAACTAGAAAATGGGTCACAGTCCTGCCATATATCCGTTATATGCGGAACCCGAATCACTTAAAATGAACTGAGTAAACATTGAATACACATAGGCTACATACATACATACATACATGCATGCATACATACATACATACATACATACATACATACATACATACATACATACATACATACATACATACATACATACATACATAATTCCATTGCCGCTGTAATTATATTTTAGTTCCTATTTTATTTTACTTATTTATTTTTATTATTATTATTTTTTTTATTTTTTTTAATATTATATCTGAACTGCGACCGAGCACGAGCGCTGCTCATTCGGCCTCAAATTTTGTTAATACTACTGTATCTTTTTTTTATATATTGCTTGTATTATTTTATTTCTATTTCTCTTGTTTGTTTTGTAATTATATTCTTTATTCTGTATATTTAAATTTAAACAAATAAATAAAATAAATACATACATACTGAGAAGAAAGTGCCTACATACATACATACATACAATAATACATACATACATACATACTGAGAAGAAAGTGCCTACATAAATCATTATTATTATTATTATTATTACATACATACATACATACATACATACATACATACATACATACATACTGAGAAGAAAGTGCCTACATACATACATACATACATACATACATACATACTGAGAAGAAAGTGCCTACATACATACATACATACATACATACATACATACATACATACATACATACATACATACATACATACTGAGAAGAAAGTGCCTACATACATACATACATACATACATACATACATACATACATACATACTGAGAAGAAAGTGCCTACATACATACATACATACATACATACATACATACATACTGAGAAGAAAGTGCCTACATACATACATACATACATACATACATACATACATACATACATACATACATACATACTGAGAAGAAAGTGCCTACATACATACATACATACATACATACATACATACATACATACATACATACATACATACATACATACATACATAATTCCATTGCCGCTGTAATTATATTTTAGTTCCTTATTTATTTATATTATTATTATTATTATTTATTTTAATATTATATCTGAACTGCGACCGAGCACGAGCGCTGCTCATTCGGTCTCAAATTTTGTTAATACTACTGTATCTTTTTTTATATATTGCTTGTATTATTTTATTTCTATTTCTCTTGTTTGTTTTGTAATTATATTCTTTATTCTGTATATTTAAATTTAAACAAATAAATAAAATAAATACATACATACATACTGAGAAGAAAGTGCCTACATACATACATACATACATACAAACAATAATACATACATACATACATACATACATACATACATACATACATACATACATACATACATACATACATACATACATACATACATACAATAATACGGCGACAAACTGTATACCTGTAAAAAGAGGAATACCTCACGAGTGTGTAGCAGAGTGTCGTGTCGAGGTGCTAGTGTGCTCCTGCGTGTTAGCAAGCCAATACCCGCTCTCTGCATCTAGCTAAGATGGCGGGAGAAGTAAGTGAAGTGATTGAAAGCGCTCTTGAAGAGTTGATAGGTGTCACGGGAAAAAGTAAAAACTTGAGAAGCGACCTGAAGGAAGTAATACTGAAATCGGTAAGTGATTTGAGGAAATCATTTTGCGAACTTAAAAATGACATAGAAAAGAAAGATAAGTTACTTAATGAGGCTAAGACTGAGATTAAGAAAGCTGAAGACAAAATTCGTGCTGAAACGTCTGCAGTTAATAATAAAGAATTGAGGGGTTCATCCGCTACACTCAGTGAAGGTACAAAGAATTGTTACGCATCAGCAGTGCGAGCGAAACGATCAGCAGATAGGCCTGAGGTTAGCTACGAGAAGAATTACAAACTAATTCTCAAATCAAAACATAATGAATCTCCAGAAGCCATGAAAATTGTGCTGAAACGCAATATCAATCCAACGCAACTGAAAGTTGGCGTTAACGCATTGAAGGCACTGAGAGACGGAAGACTAATTTTAGAATCCCGAAGCAAGGAAGATATCGAAGTGTTAAGTAAAGAAATTGAAGCGAAGTGCAGCCAACAGGTTGAAGTGAACACACCTCAACTACGGAATCCCAATGTGATAATATTTAACGTTCCTGAAGATATTACTGTGGAGAATGCTGCAGGAATTATAACATCACAAAACTCTGAGTTGAACCTAAGCCAAGAATCACTGACACCTAGATTCATCTTCAAAACTAAAAGAAGTATCCGTAACATTGTAATCGAAGTAAAACCTGAATCCTGGAGAATCCTGGTCCACAAGAAAATCAAAATGGGCTGGCAAATATGTAACGTTGACGATTATATAAAAGTAAACAGATGTTATCACTGCAGCAAATATAATCACAGAGCACAAAATTGCAAAGGAAAGCAAACATGTCCACTCTGCACGGGAAGCCACAAATTGAGTGAATGCAAGGCAGAGGAAGAGGAATATAAATGCACTAATTGTATGACATTTAACAAATACAATATGGAAAAAGTAGATGAAAAACATTCATCTCTTGACAATAACTGCCCATGCATGCAAGCGATGATCAAGAGGTACAAACAAAATACTGAATATTAAAATGGAGAGCCCAGCAAATCAAAGGGTACTGCTCGCTACAACTACCAGTGGCACGGCGAACTATAATGATCGAGGGTATAGATCGAACAACAGACTCAAGCATCACAACAGTCGCAGAGGGAATACACAACTTATTAAATGTCTACAAATTAATTTAAAACACAAAAGAGTTGCTACTAGCAATCTTATGCACATAATGGAGATAAATAACGTGGACATTGCATTTATCCAGGAACCGTACACACTACATAACAAAGTCGCAGGAATCACCAGGAAATACAGAATCTTCTCACAAGGAGAAAACAGAATAAGAGCGGCCGTACTTCTTGCAAATGAACGAATAGATGGGGTGCTACTAAATCAGCTATCTGACGAAGATGTGGCAGTTGTAGAAATATTATATAATGATTACAAATTCTACGCAGTTAGCATGTATATGGACATTACAACAGATATCAACAACGACTTCGCAAAATTGGACAAAATATTAGAAGATACGAAAGATGTTGGAATAATATTTTCCATAGACAGTAACTCCAGGTCAGCGGTATGGCACGACAATAATACTAACATAAGAGGCAGACAAGTTGAAGACTATTTGAGCTCAAAACAATTATATGTAATGAATGAAGTTAGTGAATTCACCACATTTGAGAGCAACACAGGAAAGAGCAATATTGATCTTACAATAACAAATGACAAACTAGTATCCAAAGTGAATGAATGGAAGTGTGGAGAAGAAGAAAGTTGCTCAGACCATCGATTTATTACTTTCAATATAAGCAATCATAAATATTATAATGAGGAAACCTTTCTGGGTACAAAATACATAATAAAAGATGGCCAACTCGAGGATTTCAGTAATAAGATACAAAGAGAATTTTCAAAACGAATACAAAATAAAGAAGATATTAACACAACCGAAGACCTTGACGAGGAACTAAGCAAAATCGCCAACGAAGAAACCAATACAGAAAAACTAGTACGGGAGTATGAAGAAGTCATCACAACAGTATGCAGAATGTGTTTCAGAACATCAAATTCAGCACGAAAATTAACCCATAGGAAAACAATTCCATGGTGGACAGACGAGTTAACGATTCTGCGGAAGAAAACAAATGCAGCGAGAAGGCGATATCAGAAAACCAAATACAACCAAGAGTTAAGAGAAGAACGAAGGTATCAATATCTGGAAGCCAAAAGGGAGTATGAGAGAACAATGACTAAGGAAAAAATAAACTCCTGGAAACGGTATTGTAGTCTAACACCATCAAGCAACCCATGGAACGAGGTTTATCGCATAGCATCCGGGAAAACAAGAAAACCCATACCGTTGACAACTCTGAAAAAACCAGATGGCTCTCTTACATCCAGTCTAAAAGAAACATTACAACACATGATAGACTACTTCGTACCAGAAGATGAAGAAGCAGCTGATAACAACTACCATAAACAAGTAAGAGAGACAAACAGAATACCATTAAAAACGCAAGATGATGTCGACTTCTCACAACAAGAAATCAGGCGAATTATTGAAAAAATGGACCCGAATAAATCACCAGGAGATGACGGCATAACTAGCAAGGTTTTACTTCAAGTAGCCAAAATTTTACCGAGATACGTGACAGCCATTTACAATAATTGCCTCAGACAAGCTTACTTTCCTGAACAATGGAAGAAAGCAAGATTACTTCCTATTATAAAGCCAGGTAAAGACGCCAGCATCGAGGTCACAAAATTTAGACCGATAAGCCTCTTAAATACAAGTGGGAAAGTGCTCGAAAAACTACTAATAGACAGAATAATGCATCATATCCAAACCAAAAACTTGATGAATGGCAATCAGTTTGGCTTCACCCCACAACGAAGTACTGTGGACGCTGCAATGGCACTAAAAGATTGTGTAGAAGAAAGTCTAAGGCAAAACCAGTACTTGGTGCTTGTTAGTCTTGACATCCAGGGTGCCTTCGATTCAGCTTGGTGGCCGAGTATCATGCAAGCTTTGAGGAAATTCCATTGTCCACGTAACTTGTACAAACTCACAGATAATTATTTCAGCCAAAGAGCAGCAATATTAGCGGCAAACAACATCAAACTCGAGAAGAAAGTAAGTAAAGGCTGCCCTCAAGGATCGTGCTGCGGACCGGGATTCTGGAATATACAGTACGACTCATTACTCAGCCTAGAGTACACCGCAAACACAAAGGTTATAGCATTCGCAGATGACCTCATCGTGATAACAAGGGGGAAAACGATTCTGGAAGCTGAAAATTATGCCAATCTTGAAATGAAAAAGATAGGAGCATGGGCTATAAAGAACAAAACCAAATTTAATGAGCAGAAATCGAAGACGATGCTAATAACACGAAGGAAACGAAGGGAACAAAAAGATATACACATCTTTCTCAACAACAAGGAACTACAACAAACCGACAAGATTAAATATCTTGGAATTATCATTGACAAGAGATTTAGATTCAACGAACATATTAAATATGTAACAGAAAGATGCACAAACCTGATTAATGCCCTTTCCAAAACCGCCAAGATAAATTGGGGTCTTAAACACAAAGCATTAAGAACCATATATAAAGGTGCAATCCTACCCTTGTTATCGTATGGGGCTCCTGTTTGGATAGATGCCTTGGAGAGGAATTACAACGTCAAAAAACTGAACCAAGTGCAGAGGCTAATAAACATACGTATTGCAAAGGCATTTCGAACCACCTCATATGAAGCATTATGCGTTGTTACTGGACTCACTCCCATTTTGTTCAAGATAGAGGAAATAGTAAACTTGTACTTTGCAAAAACAAGACATAAGTACGATGGTCTAAATCTTGACTACATAATACAGCACAAGAACTGGACACACCCTGCAGAACTCATCGACATAAAAGAAACAGAACAAAATATAGAATATACGTATGAAATATACACGGATGGCAGTAAAAGTGAACGTGGAGTTGGAGCAGGAGTAGCAATATTTCAGAGTAATGAACTAATCCAACAACTAAGATTCAGATTAGACAATAAATGTTCAAATAACCAAGCTGAACAACTTGCTATCATGAAAGCGTTAGACAATATAAAACGACTAAGAACAATAGGTGAAAGACCATTAGACGAAAGACGAATAGCCATCTACACTGATAGTAAAATTACTCTGGACTCTCTAAGGAATGGAATCAACCACAACAACCTAATTGAAGGCATCCGAACGAATCTACGGCTGGTGGAGAACGACAGATGGCTAGTGGACTTCGGATGGGTCAAGGCTCATGTGGGGAACTACGGTAACGAACTGGCAGATCGTCTAGCGAAGCAGGCAGCGAGTGACGTCGATCTACAGATCTGTTACGACAAGGTCCCGATGAGTGAAGTAAGGAACCAGCTAGCGGTCATATCCAAAGGAAAATGGGAAAGTGAATGGTCAACTACTTCCAAAGGTACTCTAACCAAGGCGTTCTTCCCTAGTGTCCAAGATAGACTGAAATTGAAGATAGAAGTAACTCCTAACTTGACGACTCTGTTGACCGGACATGGAAGACTCAACGCATATTTTCATCGATTTAAAATCAAGAATAGTGCGACATGTGTCTGTGGGGATGGGGATCAGACAGTGGATCATATCATTTATGACTGTACGAAATTAGGAAAGGAAAGAAGAACACTAATCCAGTCTATACATAAATGTGGTGGAAAGTGGCCTGCGGACAAGACAAAATTAGTGAAAAGTTATGTAAAATATTTTATAAAGTTTGCAAATAGTATAGACTTTGAACAACTACAGTAGGCTGGCTAGTATATAAGGATAAGTTATTTGGGAAGATAGGTTAAAAGTCAGAATTAAGTGATAAGGGTTAAAAATAGGTTACTTACATTCTGTAAATAAGCTACAATATTAGAGGGTATAATTTATCTGAAAATAGGCTGATCAAGAGATAGTAAATATGTAAATACTGTAAATATTTTAATGCTAGAATATGTAAATAGATTCTTGTACTTCATAGGTTAGGATTAGGAAAATAAGTTAGATTAAGAAGTACCAATATTATCTTGGCAGTTACACATAGTAGATGAACTACACTAGTCCATATTTAATCTAGAATGGCAACATAATAATATATAATGTAAATGGATTATGTACTTGAAGGTAAACCTAGGCATGTAGTATTACTTTCCATTTGTAATGGAACATGCTGCTCAAAAAAAGGAATACATACATACATACATACATACATACATACATACATACATACATACATACATACATACATACATACATACATACTAAGAAGAAAGTGCCTACATACATACATACATACATACATACATACATACATACATACATACATACATACATACATACATACATACATACATACATACATACATACATACATACATACATACGTATCTGGCTTTCAGATATAG